>NC_041228.1:9027672-9135825 GCF_002837175.3 Physeter macrocephalus
CCGCGGAGCGGCTGGGCCCGTGAGCCGTGGCCGCTGAGCCTGCGCGTCCGGAGCCTGTGCTCCGCAACGGGAGAGGCCACAACGGTGAGAGGCCCGCGTACCGCAAAAAAAAATAAATAAATAAAAATAAAAAATTAGGGAATTATGGTTACATGTCTGTAACTTGGATGCTGAGTGCATTAACCTTTAAGTCAGAAGTATTAACTCCCCTTCTTGAGCAGCTGGGCTTGTCACTAAGCTACTCACATAGTTAGTCATCTGTGTGACCAATTAACTTCTAAACAATTGGTTCCAAATGCAAGTTCACACTTACTGCTGAAAAGCGGCAAGGGCACCGTAGAGACTGGACACCTGATGAGTTGATTCACCTTCTTTCTACCGTTTCTTGGGTTCATTTTGATAATGGGACTAAAGGTTTTTAGCTAATCAAAAAAAGATTTTTTTTTGATCCAGTGGGCTTATTGGTGGAGTTGCCTAATGACTACATCTGTGCTTGATGAATTGGCCATCATTATTCAGCTTTTTCTGATGGATAGATCAGGTCATGAGGCTTTCTCTCTTTTCCCCTTAGGGAAGGCCTATGACCTGAATGAAGGACCTGAAGCTCTCTCTGCCTCATACCGCATCCACTGGTGTATGTATCGCTCTGAGCTACTTCTGGGGCTTGAATAATGTTCATGGGTTCCCTTTGCTCTGGATCCAGATTTATCACTTCCCTTCATGCTCGACTATGCAGATACAACCAGAAAATGCTTGCTTTTTTAATTTGTTTGTTTGTTCATGTCTATCTTAGATGACTTATCTACTGATGTCAGCACTTAATGACATTCCAATTTGGACTAAGATTAATTCAATTCATAGACAAAAATGTAAGAGATTGGATCCTTTGTGAAGAAAAGGCCAGAAAACCTAATGCCACCTGATCTGGAGATTTATACACATACACAAGATCCACATAAGACTGAAAGGGCCCCTGGAGAGACAAAGTATGATGGGCGTACTCATGAGATTTTGAGGCGGTATGCTTACTTTAGCAGTAGAAAGTACTATGAGCAGCCTAGTACTTTTAAAGGGGACACTTCCTGGCTCTCAATTAATGGTATGAAGTAGTAGTAGCAGCAGTTGTAAAAGAGATGATTCCTATCTCAATAAGGCATATGCAGTAGTAGTAGTAGTAGTAGTAGTAGCCGCAGCAGCAGTAGTAGTGGTCATAGTCATAGTATTAGTATTGATAGTAATAGTAGTGGTAGTAATAGTTGTCATAGTAGTAGTAGTGGAATGGTAGTAATAACAGTGGTTGTCTCCCTTGTCATTTCACAAACATTGTTCCCACCTCCCTGTCTCCACTCATGATGTTTCCTCACTCTTCTTCCTTCTTAAGCTTTTGAAGTTCTAGATATCTTTTTAGTATTCACTGTAAATGTCACCTTTTCCAGGAATCCTTGCTCAGTTATATAAACTGAGGAAGCAGTAATTTCTGAACTTTCCTCCCACAATTGGCTCATACGTCTCAGAGTTGTCACTTTATAAATACGCTGAGTCATCTGTTTATGGACCTAGCTTTCCCTTTATGTTGTAAAGAAGGTATTGTCTTCTAACTTTTCTGAATTAAAGTGCTCAGCACAATATCGTGTCCATAATATGCAATAAAAGTTTGCTGAATTAATGAATAAACAAATAATTAATGAATGCAAACTGAATCCAGTGAAGATTATAGTACAGAATAAAAGAAATTCTCAATAGTGAGAGTCTTGAATTATCAGGTATGATATTTCAACATATAGCAGGACTCCATGTTACAGAGAGACTCTGCTAGTTAATATTACATATTCATCCAAATGTATCATGCTAAAATCTAATTCTCTCCAGTTATGACTTGAACTAGTCAATATGAATACATAGATAAGGAGATCGACTCAGGTTAAATCTTGCCAAGGACAAGCACAAATTTGCGAGTCACCACTAAATTGGCACCATTTTAATTGTAGTAATTGAAGCAAGGTGGTTGAAAACTCATTTAATGAGTACATTGTTACTCTTCGTTCTGAAGAATAGTACTTAGATATTTGATCCAATACGAAGAGAGTGGTTAACATTTGCCAAAATGTTAGACCTTAGAACTGTTTTTTTTCTAACAGAAACTACTTTTGTGTGTAACTATTCATAAGCCTTTTAGAAATTAATGTTTGTTTATACTGTATATGAAATTGGTTTCTATATATTGATCTCAAATCCAGTCACCTTGCTTAACTCTGTTACTATTTTAATAATTTGTTTATCGTAAAATTCTTGTGTGGTTTCAATATGGATAATCACATTATCTGTAAAAAAAGTCAGTTTAATTTAATAATTTCCAATCTTTTTGCAATCAAGACCATTACATAATAATATTTAACACTTACTCTGAAAGCAAAAATGAAGAAGTCTGATAATACCAAGTGTTAGAGAAGATGTACAGTGACAGGAATGCTAGAAAAAGTGTCAATTGTTTCATCCATTTTGAAAATAGATGACATTATTTTGTAAGCTACAAATGTGTACTATGGTTGAGACATTACCCTCCTAGGTACACATCCATGAGGAACTCATGCATATATGCAGGACTATTTATAAGGACTCATTTACAAGGTCGAGAAGATATATTCTACATGGCCATTTTGGTTCAATAACAAAATGAAATATTATGAAGTCTAAATGAATCTACTACAGAGGTACATAATATGAATGATTCCTAGTATAATATTGAGTAAAAACATATTATACTTAGAAATATAATATTGAGTACAACATAAACTGCAAAAATGGCAAACACTGTAATATTCTTTTCATGAACCAAATAAAGCAAAGCAATAAATTTTTAGAAATACAAATAAATGTAATACGATAATTTTGTTTTCAAAAGCAAGGGAATGATCAGTACAAGATTTTGAATAGTGGTGTTTGCATTGGATTAGTTGATGCAGCGGTTTGGAATGGGAGAGGATCAAATAAGTAGATGTAAATATTAATCAGTGTACTAGTTTCTGTGTCCATGGTAGGCCATAGTAAAACAATTAAACACATACATATCTAAATAAAAGGGGACCAGATGGTACACATGGACCAAAAATGAGAGGGTGCCATGACCCAAGGATTATGATTAGTCCAAGACTGTGCACTCAAGTCCAGACAAAGAAGAAGGAATTCCTAGACTCTACCTCTAGTTTAACAAAGTAATCCCTTAAGTACTTATTATTCTCAGAAAACAAATATTCCAATTTAAATATTATTACTTACTGCAAGAGCTAAGACAACCAATTGAAATTTCAAACTTTTATGGGTTATAGGTTACATTTTATGGGAAATAACAACACTATGAAATTTGCAGTCTTACACAAATTCTTTGTACAAGTGACCCTTACAAAGACAGATTTTTTTAAATTAATTGGTTTATTGAGGCATAATTTACATATAATAAAATTCATCAATTTTAAAAGCTCTAATAGGTGAGTTTTGACAAATATATATATATGATTGTAACTGCCACCACAATTATGATATAGAATATTTTCTTCACCCCCCCCCAAATTTTCATGCTCTTTTCCAATGAATTCCCCTTCTTTACACTTGACCCCTGGCAAGTACTAATCTGCTTTCTACAAGTATAGTTTTACCATTTCTAGAATTTCATATAAATGGAATATGTAACACATAATACTTTGTGTCTGGCTACAGTCAATTAGCATCATACTTTGGGATTAATTCATGCTGTGAAGTGTATTAGTAATTTGTTACTTTATGTTGTCGAGTAGTATTCCATTTTACGATATACTGCATTTTGCTTATCTGTTCACTACTTGGTAGTCATTTGTGCTGTTTCCAGTTTTTCACTATTTTGAATAAAGTTACTATGAGCATTTGAATAAAAATCTCTATGTGAATTTGTTTTCATTTCTCTGGGGAAATAAATTAGTCATGGGATCGCCAGGTTTTATGATAAATATATGCTTAACTTGATAGGAAATTGCCGGCCTGTTTTCCAAAGTAACTGCACAATTTTGCACTTGCACTAGCAATGTATGAAAGTTCCAAATACTCCACATCCTCACCAATGCTTGATTATTGTTACTGTTCTTTTTTAAAATTCTAGCCATTCAATTGCGTAGGTAGTGGTATTTCACTATAGTTTTAATTTGCATGTCTTAAGGATGGATAATATTGACAATTTATTCATGTGCTTATTTGTCATACATATATCTTTATATTGGTTCATTTGTTTTCTTATTGTTGAGTTTTGTGAGATCTTTGTATATTCTGGAAACAAGTCCTTTGCCAGATATATGTTTGGCGAGTATGTTCTCCCAGTCTGATGTTTTCATTATTTTACCAGTTTCTTCTGAAGAACAAAAGTGCTTCATTTTTTTTTTTTAATAAATTTATTTATTTATTTTTGGCTGCGTTGGGTCTTCGTTGCTGCGTGTGGGCTTTCTCTAGTTGCGGCGAGTGGGGGTTACTCTTTGTTGCAGTGTGTGGGCTTCTCATTGTGGTGGCTTTTCCTGTTGCAGAGCACAGGCTCTAGGCACATGGGCTTCAGTAGTTGTGGCTCGTGGGCTCAGTAGTTGTGGCTCACGGGCTCTAGAACACAGGCTCAGTAGTTGTGGCGCGTGGGTTTAGTTGCTCCACAGCATGTGGGATCTTCCTGGACCAGGGCTTGAATCCGTGTCCCCTGCATTGGCAGGCGGATTCTTATCCACTGAGCCACCAGGGAAGTCCAAAAGTGCTTCATTTTTATGAAGTCTTATTTATCAAATTTTTCTTTTTTGGCCCATGCTTGTCCTGTCCTGACTAAGAAGTGTTTGCCTAATTGAGGGTTACAAAGATTTTCTCCTGTGTTTTCTTCTAGAACTTATATAGTGTTAGCTCTTACATCTAGATCTCTGGATCTATTGTGAATTAATTTTTGCATATGGCATGAGGTAAGCTCAGGGTTCGGTTTGTTTTGGCAAATGGATATTCAGGCATACTAGCAACATTTATTAAATTGAATATTCTCTTTCCAAAGATTTACCATGGAAAATCTGTCAATGATCAATTGACCATATATGCATGGGCCTACACCTGGAATCTACATTTTATTCATTTTCCTATCCTTTTGCCAATGCTGTGTTGCTAAGGTCATTTTTAGTACCAGAGAGAACAAGATTTTACATATAAGTCTCCACAGTGGACTGAAGTGCAATACTTACATGTTGTAAATATTTCAAACCACCACTTTTTCAGAACTAGTGCAGAGTAATGTCTTTTGTTTTTCTATAATTGTAGAGGAAGTTGGAATATTCTCTCTTTATAAATCTTCTAATATTTCTCACAGATTTCATATTGGAATACCATTGGAAAGAATTGCAAAGGAAAACAAAGCAAGCCTAAGAAAATTAGAAGTGCAGAAGAGAACACTGAAAAACACACTATAAATATTTTTCGTATGTATAGTATTAAGATAGTTACTTTTTCCATCTCTTGTTGGTGTCCTGTCTTTCTTTCTCTGATACCTCTGTTTGGTCAAGACATGATACACATATAGATTTTTCTGTACAACTTACTCAGTGAAATTAAATAAAGGATGAATAACTGATGAAGTGAATGATTTATTGCACTGCTTATGTTCTCAGCATGTTATAAGTGCTACTTTTTCTGATGCTGCTACCTAATTAAACCTTAACATTTTCCCCCCAAATAGTGGAAGTAGTTTAGATGGGTAGATTTTTTGAAAACTCCAAAAAGGAAATCATAGGCCATATCTCAGAGTATGCTTAAAATATGTTCATTAAATCAGCTGCTGTTTGACTACTGAAATATGAGTGAATGTCAAAACTAAAATGGTAATTAGAAATCATGTGGGACAACCCACTCATTTTATAGAGATTATCAGTAATGAAAATAATAGCTGTTGAGATACTCTAATCACTTAGATGTATAAAAATAATAATAAGGGGGGCTTCCCTGGTGGCGCAGTGGTTGCGCGTCCGCCTGCCGATGCAGGGGAACCGGGTTCGCGCCCCAGTCTGGGAGGATCCCACGTGCCGCGGAGCGGCTGGGCCCGTGAGCCATGGCCGCTGGGCCTGCGCGTCCGGAGCCTGTGCTTTGCAACGGGAGAGGCCACAACAGAGGAAGGCCCGCATACCACACACACACACACACACACACACACACACACACACACACACACAAATAATAATAATAATAATAATAAGGGAAGTGATAACACTTTAAATTCACTTAGCACCTTAAAGTTTAAAAAGGAATTCAGTATTCACAACTTTGCTCGATCCTAGTGAAAATAATATGAAGCTGTATTATTATTTCCATTTTACTGGCAATTATAACAGCTCACATTATTGGGTGTTTACTATGTGCAAGGCACTTTCCTAGTGACTCTATATGAATCAACTTATCTTCACAGCAATTCTCTGAGTTAAGCATTGTTAATATTCTCATTTTTAAAGGTGAAGAAAATAAAAAATATTAAATAGCTTGACATAGTTGCCTAGTTAATAACTGACAGATTTATTATTCAAACTCATGCAGTCTTACTTTGGAGCCTATATTATTAACAGCACTCCCAGGTGAAAAGAAAACCACAGACTTGCTAGCCTAAAAATTAGCTTCATTCTCCTGGCTAGGAAGTAACTGATCTAAGATTTTCAACCTCAATTGGCTGACAGCAAGGGGTTGGCTAAAAAGTGCTTTTCGTTTTTAAGTGAAAATAAAAGATACATTTTTCATTTTTCACCAAGAACATTATTGAACAACGTATTCCCCCTTTTGTTCCACTACCTTCTGCCATTTTTCAGGCAACTTCATAATTCCATCTTCCCAAAACTTTTTGTCTTTTTGAGCAAAGAACTGTTCCAGGTGCCTTTTACAGTCTTCCAGGGAATTAAAATTTTTTCCATTAAATTTTGTAAAGACCAAAATAAATGGAAATACGGTGGGTGAATCAGAACTTCCCAGCCAAGCTGTAACAGTTTTTGCCTAGTCATCAATGAAACATGCCGTCTTGAGTTATCCCGATGGAAGGTTATGCATTTCCTGTTGACGAATTCTGGACGCTTTTCGTCAAGTGCTGCTTTCAGCTGGTCTAACTGGGAGCAGTACTTGTTGGAATTAATCGTTTGGTTTTCCGGAAAGAGCTCATAATAGAGGACTCCCTTCCAATCCCACCATACACACAACATCACCTTCTTTGGATGAAGACTGGACTTTGATGTGGTTGGGGGTGGTTCATTTAGCTTGCCCCACGATCTTTCCCGTTCCACATTATTGTACAGTATCAACTTTTCATCGCCCATCACAATTTGTTTTAAAAACGGAACGTTTTCATTACGTTTAAGTAGAGAATCACACACGGAAATACGGTCAAGAAGGTTTTTTCCGCTTAACTTATGTGGAACCCAAACATCAAAGCGATTCACATAACCAAGCTGGTGCAAATACTTTCAACTCTGGATTTGGATATTTTGAGTATGTCAGCTATCTCCCATGTTGTATAATGTTGATCGTTCTTATAATGTCTCGATTTAATCGCTATCAACTTCAACTTGTCTACCCGACCGTGGAGCATCGTCCAGCAAGAAATCTCCAGCACAAAACTTCGCAAACCACTTTTGACGTGTTCGATCAGTCGCAGCACCTTCTCCATATACCACACAAATCTTTTTTGTGTGTTTCAGTTGCATTTTTACCTTTCTTGAAATAATAAAGCATAATATGCCGGAAATGTTGCTTTTTTTCTTCCATCTTCAATATTAAAATAGCTACACAAAAATTCACCTATTTTGATAAGTCTTTTTTTTAATGCACGCTGACATGACAGCTCTCACATACAATCTAACAAAATTGTTTCCAATGAAGTTAAAGACAACTAAGTGCTACTAGAGCCATCTTACAGAAGAAACGGAATGAACTTTTTTGCCAACCCAATACCTATTTCTTCTACATTTTCAGGGAGTGAATAATTTCTCTGGTGGAATAAAGTGACTCATCACATTGTATTTATATACACAAATTTAGCAATTTAAGCCAAGAAATTTATAGTCCAGTCTTTGATTTCTAAGTTACTATGTTTTTTGTTTTTTGTTTTTAGGATATCCATTTAACCTGTCTTTGTCATGCTGTGCTACACGTTGGAATCAACAGGTGAGTTTGTTAAGCACAGCAGGTTTACCACTTTGTTTGTAGTGTTCTTCTTGGCTGAACTTTGGCCTTGGCCTCTACAAGTGCTGAGGTGCCATTGAAAGGTTTCCATCCTAAGTTTCATGGGGCATCTCTATTTTGCTTCCTCCCCCCACTATGAACAAGGACCCCATCAAGGCAATAGAAAGGTTTTGCTTGTAACTAAGAGAAAAGGAATTCATGCTGTTCTGCACAGAGAAGAGAATTTACCTCAAGAAGCATCTTGATGCTAAAAACTAGATCACTCTTTTAGAGACTCCTACTTATCTACAGTCAAAATTGCTATTTGATTCTAGTTTTCCAGATAAGTCCAAGAAAAAGAAAAACAAAACAAAACAAACAAACAAAAAACAAGACAAGAACAAAAAAACAGGACATTCACCATATCTCTGTCCAAGGATTATTCGCTATTCTCAGGGACAAAAGTTATGCCTTATATTTATCTTTGGGAAACCAGATCCTAGGAGTGTACCTGGTACATATAAATTCTCAATCAACATTTGGTGATGGATGAGGAAGATGACTTAAGATACCACAAGCTAAGTGCTTGGAATACATTAGGTTATTTAATGCTTACCTCTTGGGCTGGATGGCATTATCCCCATTTTATAGATGAAGAAACCTCAAAAAGTTGACCTTCTCCAAAGCCATACAACTCCTCTAGAAAAAAAAAAAAACAAAAGAAAAGAGTGAGGCAAAAAAGAATGGGGAAAGAAAGAGTTAAAGGAAGGGGAAGTGGAAAAGTTTGTAGACATTTGTTTTTCAGTACATAACTATAGATAAATACGAATTGCTGTAGTCATTGTTCTAAATTACTGCAAAGACACATTAGTCATATTCTTTAGACTATTAGAGTAAAGCGACTAATTAGGCGGGAAAATGGTTTCTTCTTGGCTTCCACCACAATTTCACCTCTGTGAAACTAAACTGCAGAGATTTGGCCCCAATAATAACACTCAGAATTATCTACATACAAATATACAACTTCACACACACACACACACACACACACGGGAAAATGAACAAACATACGTTTACCTCTCAAGCAAACAGTTCACGCCATCTGTAATCGTCACGAAAAGTAGAATGATATTCGAGTGGGTTTGCTAGTTAAAGCACTGGTTTGGGAATTGCATAGATACGAATCTATTTGCACAGTTCTTTGTTCATTCAGTACTTGCTGTTCAATGCCATGTGCCAGGCACAAGAATTACAGGAGTGAACAAAATGTTTATAGTTCCTGCCTTCAAGAAAGCACAGACAGGTAGTGAGACAATTAAACCTGCAATTGTCATATAGGCCGTGTATGCTGTGATAATGAATTTTTAGAGAGTGCAGAGATACCCAAGGAAATGAGAACTGAAATGAAACCTGAAAGAGAAGTAGAAGTGAGCCAAATTGGGGGTGAGAAATGGAAAAATGTAAATCCTGGGTCCACAGAGAGAGTTAAACTCTGTAACCTCAGTTTTTATGTCTATAAAATGGGGGTAATAGAAGCTATCCCAGAAGGACCTGTTAGGATTAAAAAATAATATGAATTTGCTGAGCACCGAGTCTGAGCCAGTGTGCACACTCCCTGGTTGTTCTCACTGCTCAGTGTGCTGTAGAGGCAAGTCCCATTCTGCTGGCTTTGCGTGTGTGATGTTAGATGTTACCAATAAACCCTGAAATATTATTCCACTTAATCCACAGCTTTGTTAAATTAGCAATATTCAATAATTGACAAGCTGTAACAAGGCAAATTTTGCAGAAGACTTTGGACAATAACAGCTGGGCATCCATAATAAACGTGTGTGTCCCCAGTACAGAGGACCATGCCTGAAATGCAGGCGATACATCATAAATGTTTGCTGAATAAATTTATACTCCTTTATCAGGAACCCAGATCTGTTACCAAAGAAGAACTCGTTTTAAATTATTAATGCTCATCAGTTTTTGTTAATAAATAGACAATGTACACAACTATTTCTAGCCCATCAATTGGGAAAAAATGTAAAGCCTAAGTCTTCTCTGGAATATGCAAATTTTAAAATTATCCAGTTAAATGAATATAATTATTTCCAGAATGGATTGAATTTTCAAAAGTGAGAGTTAATATTTGTAGAGAAAAGTTGAGCGTTGGAAAATGCTACCTGGCATTTTTTTCCTGCAATTTACTTTTCTTTTAATC
Organism: Physeter macrocephalus; assembly: GCF_002837175.3. Taxonomy (NCBI): domain Eukaryota; kingdom Metazoa; phylum Chordata; class Mammalia; order Artiodactyla; family Physeteridae; genus Physeter; species Physeter macrocephalus. Next base: position 9,038,054 of record NC_041228.1, read on the forward strand.
CATTTTTGCTTTTTATTGGGTTTGCTTTATTTGCTTTATTGGGTTTGAAGAGCACACCATTATGATTAAATTTTGATTTAAATAACAGAATTAGTTCTACCATTGTGTCAAGTCTGAGGGAGGAGTGAATCTACCATATTGATGTTTATGATTTTCTTCGTAGCTGGAATCAGTAGTAATAAAAGTTTATCCTTCAGATGCAAAATGTTGGTTTACTATGCTGTACCAGGGGAAAGACTAGGGAGTTTTGCTTCTTCTTGACTGTTAACGAAGAATCTAAAGGTATTGCAGCTTGATTTGTGAAATATTACACATATATAAATGTACACACAAAACTAGTTATTTATAGATAGAATTCAGTGTCACTCAATTGGTTTTACTTAAAATACCTACAATTAGTCAGCTCTAGTTTCCAAATATGCCAGATATTAAAAGATGTAATTGTGGCATGGCCTTTTGTGTCCATATGAGGGGAAATATTTTATATTTGGGCAAGGTGTTTTGTTTCAATGAATTTATAAAGAGATCACACTTGTCCCTGGTTTAAATAAGCAAGCAGTCCTAAAATTTCCCTGTTAATCTGTCAATCCTGGTTTATCTCCTTCAACACTACATCTTCAACAATTAGTATGTTCCCTAGTATTTATCTATATACTTCTAAATAATATACTGAAATTTCTTTTAGAAAATAGTTCTTGGCTCTCTGCTATGAGAAAGGAAAGCTAAGCTTTTCTATAGATACAACCTCTTATTTCCCCTCGGCAATACCTCCCGGTAGATAGCTATATCACAATTATTTGTTAACTTAACCTTCAGAATTTACATAAGAATGACTGAACAAATGTTATTCTTTGCTGAGCTGAGTAATGCCATATGATTATATCTCCTCTCTTGACAACCTTTCTTTTATCTGGGAGCTAATGCTCCATCACATCTTCTACAAACCTAGTGATATTCCACAGGAAATATTAATAATTTCCACAGGTTAAAACATTAGCCCTCTCTTTCCCTCAGAACAATCTCTAAGCCATCATTACCATAGTGTCTAATTACTCTGCTGCCTTGTGTCATCTGTCAATATCTCTGGACCATCATCATTGGACTTCCCTACACTGCCTTCTAGCCTAGAGCCAAAATCATATGCCTTTTTCTTTCTTTGTGTACTTCCTTAGATTGCTGATTATTTTCTCTAATATATTCCTATAGACAGGTTATAGTAAATAAATTTTTTTATCTTTGCACGCTTGAAATTTTCTTTTTGCTCCTTTCACATTTGATTGTTAGGATGACTGTGTAGAGAATTCTAGATTGAACTTATTTTTATTCAAAATATTGAAAACATTGCTATTCTCTTCCTAACTTACAGTATTATTGTCAAGAAGATGGCTGCTTTGTGAATTTTTGACCCTTTATATGTGACTTTCTTACTTTTTTGGGAGATTTAAGTATCTCTTTATCTTGCTATTCTGAACATCTTTAATGATATGCTTGATGTTTGCTTCTTTTTTTCCCATTCAGTGCTAGTCACACACTGTACTGGAGACTTGTGTTTTCAAAACTGGGAAATTATAATGTATTTTTTTGGTTATTGTTGTTAATTTTCTCTTTCCTGTTTTCTCGGTTCGCTGTCTCACTCTTTTGTCTTTTTAAACTCTTATTCATTGACTGTTGTACCTTATGGAATGATGCTCTGAGTTTCATGTACTTCCTGTGTCTTATCCCTTGGCTTATTTTCTGGGAAATTTTCTCAATCTTATTTTCCAATGTTTCTAATGATATTTTAATTTGGGCTATTGGATTTTTACATTTCCAGTGCTTTTTAAAAAAGTATTTGATTGTTTCTTTTTTTCCCTAACATTCTCTTCTTTTTTCATGAAGCAACATCATCTTTTAGCTCTCAGGTTATTGATTCTAGTTGAGGGTATTGTGTGTGTAGAGGGGTAGTTTACTTTTTCCTAGGATATGATTTCCATTTCTTTCAGTTTCCTTTTTGTTTGATTATTCTGGTCTTTGGCATATGTTGGAGATTTTGAAAAGCTGATTGAATCTCTGTGTTTATAAGATGGGCTTGTCTACTGTTAGGCTTCACTGTATAGTGATCAAAATCAGTATCAGTTTTCTGCCTATAGAATTTTGGGAGTCTGACAAACTTTCATTTTGTCTAGTCTCTGTCCCTTTGAGTCCAGGCTGGCAGCATTTCTGCTCACACAACATTCTCAAAAGCCGTATGGATCTCCTGTGTATGTCACCCAGATTCACACCATTAGATAAGAGGGTCCTCCACAGATCCTTCCTGAATGATCCCTATTCCTATTCATCTCTATTCCTGGCTTCTGCTGGGAAGATTTATTGGATTCATCATTCACAAACCTAATCTCTTTGGGAAGAGATTCCTTAGCCACACTAGTCATTTCTCCAGAGTATTCTTTTCCAACAGTGAATTTCCTAATTTTAGCATCCTTTGCCATTTAAATGGGAAGGGAGCCTCTCAAATCATCAAGCGCTGGTTCCTTTTTGCTTAACAGTTTCTTCTTTAGTTTATCCCTTTCCTCTCACGTTTTACTATAAGCAGCACAGAGAAACCAGGCTGCATCTTCAACAATTCCAAAGCATCTTTTTTTTTTTAACATTTTTATTGGAGTATAATTGCTTTACAATGGTGTGTTAGTTTCTGCTTTATAACAAAGTGAATCAGCTATACATAGTGCTACTCTCTCACTTCATCCCAGCCTACCCTTCCCCCTCCCCGTGTCCTCAAGTCCGGTCTCTACGTCTGCGTCTTTATTCCCATCTTCTACATTTTTAAGTATTTGTTACAGCAAATTCCCTCTTCTTGGTGCCAAAATCACTGAGACTGTCCCCACTTATAGTAACCTCTAGCTTTTTTTTTTTCTCTATAAAGTAATCCACTGACATTACTTACCTTAGAGGAGTAAGAAAAGAAAAACTGTATTTTCATCATTTTGGTGGCAGGGGCAGACTTTTCCCAAATCACACTTTTTTCAGTCCTGTGCCTCCTCTTCCCCCTTTACTCTGCCTGATCTCACTGAAACTCAAACTTCTCATGTCCAGTTTCTTCAGAAAACAAATCTGCAGTCTCCTTCAGGGCCAGTGGGTGGATATGACTGGCTTTGTATATACATTCAAGTTCCTTTCATCAGGTCCCATACCTCTGCCTTTGGGTGTGATTTGTACTGTCAGATTCTCATCCTTGTGAGGCTTTTGGAGGTGAAACGGGGTACCCTGACTTAGTGCCCCATTGAGGAACCACTGGTAGAGTTTGTACTCCTCTGCTCTTGTAGTCACTGCTTCTCTAATCACTATTTTCTTAAATTTACAGAGGTTTCTCTTCTACGATTCCCCATCTTCTCTGTCTTTTTGGTACTTTACATTAAAAAAAATACTTACATTTAAGGAGCTTCGAGGAGAAGTGATAATAGATGTATTGATATGGTTAATCTTGCATATCGAACTAGAAGTCTATACTTTTTAAAAGATGACCATGAATATACCCTTAGCCTAATAGCACAAAAAATTTAAAGAAAAAAATTTATATTTCACAATTTATAAATCTCTGTCTTATAATGTAATGTGTTTATGTGTGACAATTCTTGTAGCATATCTTATTAACATCCCCACAGGTGAATATCTTTACAGATGAGAAGATAAAAGCTATAGAGATATTTTTTCAATAACTAAATTTTATTTTTGTCTGGGTTAACTGTAGGGATTCAATTACACTCGAGCTCATGCATCCAGGATTCAAAGTTAGGTATGACTAAAGGTGACTATTTTTACCTTCTATCATATCGATGTCTGGTTACCTGCAAAGACAAATAAAATAAGTGCTCAGGGCACCAAGGAATCTGGAGCACACACACACATACATACATATGCATGTATTAATCTGGGTCCTTTGGGAACAGGTGTGATTAGATGCAAAAGAAATTTATCGGGGAAAAGACCAGTGAAGGCTAAAGAGGAGAGAGATGGAGAAGGTGGGAGAGCATTCAGACTGGAATGCAGGTCTGATACCTTAGAAGGAGGGGCGAAGGAAGGGGTAAGAGGAGTCCCAGTCAATAGCGCAGTTCCAAGAAGTGTTCTGTCAAATTGCTGTGGGTCCTCAGACCAAACCTCAGGTCACCCACTAGGAGTCCCAATGGGCCTAGGTTAGTATCGCTTTTATTTTCAGTCATTGGCTAAACTTGGTTTTAATACAGATAGAGTGGTGGATCTGTACTAATTAATTAATATAGACACAGTGGGGCAACAGCTGGGGTCATCAGCTATATTTGCCTCCTGCAGCAGGACATCTGAGAGGCATATATTCATGATCACTTGACATAATAATTTAAAAAATGAGATATTTTATTTGTTATGTAAAATTTCAATAATTGTCATAAAAATCAGGGATAGTTTTTGTCTTTCTTACATTTATTCTACAGAATAATAGCTTTAAAAATTTATATAAAGTTGGGGTGAATCCTGTAATCTATTCAGCCTTTAGGGTTTTTATTAGTCTCTGACTAACAAAGACAACAAGAATCACTTTGTTTTCTTTCTTTCTTGATGTATTTTATCTTACTTGACAATATTTCTTATCTCACTTAATTCACTTGACAATATTTCTTTGCCGACAGCAGTGCCCAGGACTGGGCTGTGTACCTATATCACCTTAACAGATGCTGGCAATATCTGTAAGACGAAGTATGGAGGATTGACTTGCTGTTCTTATAGCTGATGATGCTTCTTTCAGAAACTGGAGGGGAAAGTGACTGCTCTTGATTAAAGGAAAAGAGAAAAATTACAGCTTATTCAGGCTGAGAAAATGAAGTGAATAAATTGTTCTTTCACAAAGTGACATCTTGCCCTGGACCTCTAAACCTTTCTGAGTCTTCATGTCCTTGTCACTAAGAAGAAAAAGCAGGAGTGTGTAGAATCTCTTACATGCCTCCCAGCTTGAATGGTGTGGGACTCCAGTTAAGGCTTGGTTACTCTAAGGGTGAGCTGTTTTTCTCACTGATTGCTTCTATTCTCTGCCTCGACCATACTGTATTTTTTACGTAGTAGTTCCAGTGAGGAGGAACATCTGGCGTACTGCTTAACAGCACTTATTTTTAGCCAGTGATAAGCTTCAGATGTTGGATTTAAAAAAAAAAATCTCTGCTTCATGCAGTATAAGAATTTGTTCACTTCCCCATTCTTTCCAGTGCCTGATCCCCTTCCCCCAGTGAAACACTATCTGTAAGCTCATATTTGGAAAAGTTTCTCTGTTTTCAATTTTCTCTTGAAGGACAATTCGGACAACACTGTTAGAATTGAAGCCCTGGGAGAAATATCCAGATTGATGGGCTAATTTGGTTGGTCTAAATCTGCACTTTTATTATACGGTGCTGGGAGGGGGCAGGATGGGGAAACAGCTGGGCAAAGCACCTCTTCAATAATTTGAAGAGAATCTGTCATTCCTCCTTTGGTGTTGATCACTTTGTATTACATGTATTTGTTTACTTGTCTATCTTCCTAACTAGACTATTAGTGCCTTGACGTCAAGAACTATGTCTTATTCATCATGCCATTCACATCACTAAGCACAGTGCCTGTCACATAACAGATAGTTGGTTATGTTTGCTGAGTAATGACTGAATGGATGAATGAATAAATTTGATGAATAAATGGTTAAAGACTTTGTGGCATTACAGTCTACAAAGATTCCCCAGAGATCATTCAATATTTTCCCTATACTCAGGCTTGATTTTTTCAATGGAAACTGTTTTGTTATTTTCAAAAGCTCTTTAATCTAGTCTGTTCCAAGTACTGTTCAAGATGCTAAGGATACAGCAGTGAATTTGAAAGATTGGGTCCTTGCCTACCTGACATTTAGGTTCTAGCAGGGAATTAGAGAATAACCTCGTTAAAAATGAACAAATATTAATATTATACTTATTAATATAAATAAGTAAAATGAATAAATATGAGAAAAAAGATGGAGAGGTAATGATTGGGGTATAAGAAGTTAATTATTAATAAAACAAGTCTAGCTATGTCTGGATAATTATTAAAGCTGGTTGATGGGTACATGGAGTCTATAATTAAAAAGTTAAAATAAGGTATTCAAAGAAAGCTGCCCAAAATGTAAGTTCAAACAAAAGGGAAAGAATGTAAATAAATCTAGAAAATTTCAGAAAAACGGAGAAACACTTTGTCTAAAAAAAAGAACATGGAAATATGGAAAAATCCAGATGTGAAGATATTTTATTATCTAAAATCTTGAGTGATGTCCTGTGATTTTCCAAAGTGATGGCCACACCTCAAATGTCTAAAAGACCAAAGAAAGGATTGAATGAATCCAGCCAGATGAGAGGTGGAAGATGGCAATTGGCTCAGAGGCAACAGAACACAACAGGATTTGAGGAAACGAATGGGAAAAACCACCCCCTCTATTGATAGAGGCAATTGTTACATTGCAAAAATACATGCCCATTGTAATCATATCTTCTGATTTGCCAAGGAAGTGTCAAAATCTAGATATTATGTAAATTATCCAACATTTCAAATGTTTATACAACAAACAAATAATTATACAACAAACCTTACGGTGAACAGTCTTGACTTCTGGTCTACACTCTAAAAGTGGTCCGGGAATGATTATATGGTTTACTGTGAGAGTTTTGAGAGTTTATTCTGATGGATTTTGCATAGCATATTGTCTGAAAGTTACTCTTTTGGCTATAGGAAAATGTTTCGGTTCAATTAAAATAGAAATATCAGGTCCTGTGGGGTTTCCAAAGTAAATATAGTTAATGATTGTGTGTGTGTGTGTGTGTGTGTGTGTGTGTGTGTGTGTGTGTGTGCGTGTGTGTAGAGAAGAGAGGAAAAAATAGTTTGTCGATGATACACAGCTCTCTTATAAATGCTTAATTGGGTGATTTCTGGTGACATACATAGGATTCTGTTTTTTTTCTACAAGTCAGTCAATAATAGACAAGAAATATCAATAAACAATACAATATTACCTGTTCTCATGAAACAGGGCAGAACTGTGCTTAAAGCAGGTGACTGGGGACAAGTTGATGATTCGATCTTTTGGCTTCTTGGGAATAATATTCTAGAAAACTTTATTCTATTTGAAAAAACAACAAAACATAATTTACTAAAGAGAAGTATATTGTGTTCTTCATGACCTATGAAAGTCAAACATGGTTGAACTGCCACTGTGGGTAATCATTCAGAGGTTTGCCCTGTGCCAAGTCAGTGTTTGAATGAAGACGTTTGCACAAAGGATAGGCACACGTGGTAGATGGTACTTACTAAAGTTGAAGCGCCATTAAAAATAAATAAATATAATTGCAGATAGTAGGAAGTGCCATTAAGAAGACTGTAGTAGTTATTAATGCTGTTTATCAAATACTTCCAGTTTTCCCTCCGGGCATAAGTTAGAATGGCACCTTCATACTCTCTTGATGTCATATATGCATATATGATTCATTTTGACTGATTAAGTGTGAACAGAAATGACAGGCATAGCTTCTGGGTGGAAGTTTTAAGAGCCAACGCTTGATTTTTACATGTTCCTGTCTCCCTGCCACAGTGACTATGATGTTTAAATGGTGGATAATCTGCCAGCCTGATTTCTAGAGTGAGAAAGCATGGAGCAGAGCCCACCGACCACCTGTGATGGCTTTTGACGGTTGTTTTTTTTCTGCAGCATAACCTGGCCAACTCTGACCAATTCACAGGGTGATAGGATTGATGACAGGGGCTAATGTAAATGGGGTGATTGGGGGAGGAGCAAGAAAAGGAAGGCATTTCTGAGGAAATAACATCCGAGCATAATCTGAATGATGAGAAGGAGTGAGGCTTTTGAAGATCTGGGGGAGAGCTTTCCAGGCAGAGAGAAGATCATGTACCGGGTCTGGGAGGAAGATACAGACTTGACTTGTTCAGGGAAAAGAAGAAGGTCAGCATGCCTGGGCACAAGTAAGCGCAAGGAAGAAGATGAATGTAACCAGAGTCCAGATCAGGTGGGGCTTTAAATGTCCTTTTCAGGAGTGTGGATGAGAAGTCAGTGACCTGCTTTGCATTTGTAAGAGCTCACCATGACATTAGGTGAAGAATGGGTTACAGTAGGTCCCCTACATACGAACCTTCAATCTGCGAATTTTCAAAGGTGCGAACGTGTGTTCCATCAACGTCAGGCGTGAGTGAAATTGAAATTGCAGCTTGCCCTTTATCTCCTGTCGCTGACGATCCCTCAGCTCTACCATCTCCCACCTCCTCCCCCTCCTCCAGTCAGTAACTCTTCTTGCCTGTTCATGTGATGCCAGCCCCTGGATGCCAGCTGTGGTACTGTACTACTGTACTTTTCAAGGTACTGTACTGTAAGATTAAAAATGTTTTCTTGGGACTTCCCTGGTGGCGCAGTGGTTGAGAATCCGCCTGCCAATGCAGGGGACACGGGTTCGAGCCCTGGTCTGGGAGGATCCCACATGCCGCGGAGCAACTGGGCCCGTGAGCCACAACTACTGAGCCTGCGCGTCCGGAGCCTGTGCTCCGCAACAAGAGAGGCCACGATAGTGAGAGGCCCGCGCACCGCGATGAAGAGCGGCCCCCCGTTTGCCGCAACTAGAGAAAGCCCTCGCACAGAAACGAAGACCCAACACGGTCAAAAATAAATAAATAAATAAATTAAAAAAAATGTTTTCTTTATTTTCTGTGTTTGTTTTCTTATGTATTATTTGTGTGAAAACCTATTACAGTGCAGTACTATATAGCCGATTGTGTTAGTTGGGTACCTAGGCTAAATTTGGACTTATGAACAAACTGGACTCACAAACATGCTCTCGGAACAGAACTCATTCGTATGTAGGGGACTTATTGTATTTAGGTGCAAGAGGGTAAGCAGGGTGTCCAATGAGGAGACCGTTGTAGTCATCTAGGGAAGGGAGGATGGGGGCTTCAACTAAGGTGGAAGTGGGAGAGTTGGTGAGATGAGGTGATTGTCGGGATATTATTTGCAGATGTCACGTAAGTCTGAGATACACCGTTAGAAATTGGTCTCCACTTTGCTCTACAAACATGACATAATATTGAGGTTTTCTGAGAAAACACGGAAGTCCATTTTCACAAGCAAATATCTTTTAAGTGGATGGGGTCTGCTCTCAGCTCAAATGCATCACCCAATGAATCTGCACAATATATATATATAAAGGGAATATAAAAAGTAAAAAAAAGCAGTACCTTGAACTTTTATAGTCTAAAGATATTCACCTTATTTTATTTAGCAGGGCACATTTGTGAAATACATAGGAATTTTTTGTTCTTTCTCTTTTACTTCTTTGTAAACATCATGCTTGAGTGGAGAAAACAAAAATATGAAACTAAGTTTGGAAATCTGGCTTTTCCAGTCTTAGTTCTCCTCCTTACCAGCTCTTTGATCTTGAGACTCAGTTTCTTTATCAATAAGTGAACCTAAGATGCCTGATGGGGCTAGTGTGATGCTGGCTCTTAAGACACATTCCTGATGTACAGGTGGTCACACATTTTTTAGAAGACCACAAAAATATCTAAATGTTCTGGAGCAACCAGTACTCTCTTTAGTGACTGGCCTCATTTATGATGACTGAGTTAGGGTCTTTGTTTTTAAATTGTCCTGTATCCTGCCTACAATAGCATCTGAGGTAAGTGTAGTTAGCTCCATCTTACACTTCAAGAAACTAAAATCTTTTCTGGAATCTGCCGTCTGTCAGAAGCTTTGGGTAACAAAAGGTCAAGTGCCCACTAGGTGTCAAGTGATATGCTAGGTTCTGGGATACAAAAATAAATATGTGGCCATAATTCTCAAATAATAATGAGAATAATTCTTACCAGATGCCGACATTTATTAAGTACTTACTATGTGCCAAGGACTGTGTCAACTGTTTTACCTTCATTATCTCATTTCGTCTCTTAATGATGATGTAGAGCATGCACTATCATCTTTATTTCATCAATGAAGAAATAAGACATAGAGACGTTAGCTTGATCAAGGTCACATAGCCAGTAACTGAGGAGTTGGGACTTGGATCCCAGCTTGCCTAGTTACCTCCCAAATCAAGGACCTCTCAGTAAGTACTTGTCGTGTTGTTGGGTGAATTCCCAAAACCTGCTGGCTCTCTGCCCTGGGAGACTTGGGAAACTTGGAGTTCTGTGGGCTCCAAAGCAGAGTTCACGTTTCTCTCCTACTAGAAAGCCCTGTAGTTGATCTGAGTCTGCCTCCAGAATAAAGAAATGAATGAGTGTCAGTCAGATAGGGCAGCTAGACAGACTGGCAGCTGATCTCTGCCAAGCATGAGGGACAGGTCCTGATTTTTAAGTTTGGACAGTAGTTTGTTATCTGGCTAGGTCAGTCTCTTCCTCCCAGAAGCCAGTCCAGCAGCAGGTCTATCTGGACACCAAATTGATAGCAAATGACTCTTTGTGTCTAGTCTTCCAGGGAATGAGAATGAAGTACAATAGAATTTGGAATGTCATGAGAGTGCCCGCACTGGATACTTAGGTGTGTGGGGTTAGGACATTGATCAAGCTGATTTTGCCACTTATCAAACTGCTCTCTTAAGAAGTAAATGTGTGTTTCTGTCTCTTCTTCTGTATGTCCATTTCTAGCTCTCAAAATGTTCGCTTCCTTCTAAAACAGCATAATCATTTGATTAAAAACTTTCATAGGTCCCTCGTCAAGAATTCCCCAGATAAACAGGAAACCTGTTAATGTGGAATTCAAGGGTGTCCACATGTGACCTCAGCTTCAGTTCCTGTGATTCCCTCTAGCCCATCTGCTTCTCAGATTACTTGGCTGTCCCCAAATGTGTCACACACGCTCATACATTTGTGGCTTTAAACATTTTCTCCCCCTCTGCTTTGAACAGATGCCTTTTCAGTTTTCCAGGACCCTGGAAAGACTCTGAATTACCCCCATCCTTGGCCTCTCTCATGACCCCCTAGTTTTCTCCTTTTGGCATTCACTTGCGTGTGCCTTCAACACATGAGCCACATCTTTTTATGTCTCTATCTGAAGTACCTAGCACAGTGTCTGGGTGAGAAACTGCTAAGTACACATCAGAGGATAGGATTGGCCTCCTGGCTAGTTTGAGTCTCTCTCTCTGTTTTGACATCCCTCATCCCTACCACCGCTCCCAGTAAGCCAAGCCTTCTCTCCTCTCCCTATCCCACTGGCTCTGCGCTATTTTTCTCCTATTCAGCTAGATTAGCACTCAATCTTCGCTCTGTCTTGGTGAATTTTTTTGTGTGCCTCTTATACGTTAAAGTATTTGCCCCACTCGTTTGATACTTCAGGGTCCAGAAGGAGTAAAGATGCTTTTTAAAAAAGCCTTCTTTAGGAATATCTTCTCTGAAAACAGCTAGAAAAATCAACCAGAAGAGAGAACTGAATTTTCTTCTCTTTTTTTTTTCAATCTTTTTTAATTTTTGGCTGCGTTGCTGTGCACGGGCTTTCTCTAGTTGTGGCGAGCAGGGGCTACTCTTCGTTGCAGTGCGGGGGCTTCTCATTGCGATGGCTTCTCTTGTTGCAGAGCACGCGCTCTAGGTGCGTGGGCTTCGGTAGTTGTGGCAGGCAGGCTCAGTAGTTGTGGCTCGCGGGCTCTAGAGCGCAGGCTCACTAGTTGTGGCGCACGGGCTTAGCTGCTCTGCGGCATGTGGGATCTTCCCGGACCAGGGCTCGAACCCATGTCCCCTGCATTGGCAGGCGGATTCTTAACCACTGTGCCACCAGGGAAGCCCCAAGAACTGAATTTTCCATTTTTTTTGGACTATAGACAGTTAACTGATTATCACAGCAGCCAGTGCTGTCCAGCCACAGCTCATATTTGGAAGATGGGTCTGTCTGAGATGTGTCAGCTGCAATGACTCATGTCAAGAAATGATTGGTGCATTATCCTCATTTTGCAAATACGCAGATAAGAGGAAGTAAGGCTTGTGAGAAGCCATAAAACTTTGAAGGAGTATGGATCTTGGACTATGTAAGCATGCAACTCCAATTAAAGATGCCATAATTCATTCATCAGTGAAAACTACATTATAAATATTCTGTGTCAAGCGCTGTACCAGGTACTGTGGAAACACTAATGAATAACATCCTGGCCGTCATTGCTGGAGTTCTGTTCTGGAGTTCACTGCTCAGTTGGTGAGCTCGTCAGGGAAACCAAGCAATTATAACAGTGTGATAAGGTCCACCACAGAAGCTGTTCCAAAGAGGGACAGACTTGGCACCAAACATATCTAGATGTAGCATCTAGATACTCAGTACAGATTTTCAAAATGTCCCTCTGGCTGTCGTCTTCAAGGGAAACTGTCAGACGGCATAGTCTCCCTGCCCAGATCTCCTGCAAATCCCTGAAATCGAGGATAAGCCCTTTTTCCATGAAGTTATTTTGAGAAATTTAACAAGCAGAAAACACTTTGGGCTACTCTATCTAGCGCTAACCCTGCAGACTGCTTGAGATCCTCTGGAGACACTGACCATTTGGGGGTGATTTCAGTCTGCACATCTGTGCTTTATCCTTTCTCCCTAGTGGTCCCAGATATTTGGGCTGTGTTGCCTTGGTGTGCAGAGTCCCATGACTCCCCTGAAAGTGCAAAATATTTTACATCACCTGCGATTCTCTCTTCCATTCTATTTCAACCAAAATATCTTCTTTCTTCTCCATCAGTCAGGGCTGGTCGCCATGCCCTGCTTCCTGGGTTGCTTTTCAGTGTGACCAGAGGGGAGAAAATGTAACTGTTTATTACTTTGCCCCCTCTTTTTTGCTCCCCCTTTGCTGGAGAGGGATTCTATGTGCCCATTGCGTTTCTAAGACCCACACATTCCAAGCCCTTGTTCACACATGACTGCTTCACAGTCTTGTCACATTATTTTGTGTTTTGCCACTAACACTGACACTGCCAGGGGCCGAATGATTGCAGGGTGCCCTGCTGGAAGCTCATCGGTGGAGCCTGAGTTGATTGAAATCAGTAAGTAATCAGTCTGTCCCTCTTTGGAACAGCTTCTGTGGTGGACCTTATCACACTGTTATAATTGCTTGGTTTCCCTGACGAGCTCACCAACTGAGCAGTGAACTCCAGAACAGAACTCCAGCAATGACGGCCAGGATGTTATTCATCAGTGTTTCCACAGTACCTGGTACAGCGCTTGACACAGAATATTTATAATGTAGTTTTCACTGATGCATGAATTACGGCATCTTTAACTGGAGTTGCATGCTTACATAGTCCAAGATCCATACTCCTTCAAAGTTTTATGGCTTCTCACAAGCCTTACTTCCTCTTATCTGCGTATTTGCAAAATGAGGATAATGCACCAATCATTTCTTGACATGAGTCATTTCAGCTGACACATCTCAGACAGACCCATCTTCCAAATATAAGCTGTGGCTGGACAGCACTGGCTGCTGTGATAATCAGTACCACATATACCACAAGCCCTGCCTTATGGAATATTTAGTTTTTAAGCGTATAGACTTGGATGCTGGTCCATGAAATTTTAAAAATATAGAAAAGGATGTAGAAGCACAGTAATATATATTCTCAGCAGCCAGAGTAAACTAATATTCACATTTGGCCCATGGGCTTCCAGTCATTTTTTTCTATGCTTATAATTACCTTTTAAATTGTGCAACTAATACAGGTGCAGGTTGTATTAACCCTTTTCAAAAACATTTGGAGTATCTTTTTTTTTTGAGGTACGCGGGCCTCTCACTGCTGTGGCCTCTCCCGCTGCGGAGCACAGGCTCCGGACGCGCAGGCCCAGCGGCCATGGCTCACGGGCCCAGCCGCTCCGTGGCACGTGGGATCTTCCCGGACCGGGGCACGAACCCGTGTCCCCTGCATCGGCAGGCGGACTCTCAACCACTGCGCCACCAGGGAAGCCCCTATTCTGCCATTTTTAATGCACTATTTCCTTTCCCTCAGAAGTGCTAGGTAGCAACCCACATACTGATAGGAAAAAGCAAAGCCACGTGGACAGTCTATGTAAAGGGAGGCGGCTATTCCCTATAAATTAAAAACTACCTGCTTATTTCCAAATGAAACTCCCTTGACTCTAAATCCTGTATGACAGTGTTTCCCAACTGGGGTCCCATGGCCCAAGTATGCGGCACGAATGGTTGATAGGTGGCCAAATCTGCAGGGGCAGAGCTATGGGGGGTGGGGTCTGCCAGCGGGAGGTTCTCAGGGCGCCATCAACCACACCCAGCGTGCCATACGGATGTTACCATTTTCTGCACACGTGTGAGAGAGATTGGAAAACTGGAGGAATCACTTACGAGATTAGTGAGCAGTGGGTTGTACCCCTGCTGACCGCTCTGCCTTGGCTTTCCTGCCCAAGCCCTGGCCCGTCCTCTGTGGATTAGCTATCTTGTCCTACAACTCTCAGTTCAGACCCCTTCCTTCCTCCCTCGTTCCAAAGGCCTGCTTTCCTTCTACGTTGTCAACTTCACTTACAGGAAGTTACCAGCTTATAAAGCCGATTTTCAAATTTCAAACTTTTGCATTCATTCCTCTCCCTCAACCTCTAAAGCCAGGGCAAAGGGGTTGGACCCTCAACTCTGAGGCAACTTCCTCCTCATCCTTTCCTCACCGTCTCCTCCCTAGTTCAAGTCCTCATCCTCTACTTCCTAGATAAGTGTAACCATCTCCTGCTCTTACATCTTTCGCCTCTCACTCACCCTCCATAGTCTGCCAGTTATCTCCCTCAAAGACCTTCCTTCCATAAAAACCTCCCCAAACTTCACATAAGTTCCAGGGTAAAGTCCAAATTGTTTAACGTGATGATCAAGACCCTTCATGATCTTGTCTCTACCCACTATTTTGATGTCTCTTTTCTTTCCATGAAACTCTAAAATGATGACTGTTCTTCTTTACATCCTTCAGTCTCTCCCCCACCCAACTCTGGCTATACTTTCTGCTTATTACTCCTACCCCTCTTCCCACAAAAGGAAGATTCTTTTCGTGTTAGAGCCTAAATAAATACTGCCTTCACTGTTGACTCTGCCATGACCCCCCATTCTTAAAGAAAAAGTTCTCCTTTTTAGGCATTTCACAACATACAATTTTTGCCTTCAATTAATGTTTACCCTTTCAACTTATTCTATGATTTTCTAGATTGTTTATATCCTATTCACCTTTTTAAATTGTAAATTCTTTGGATGCAGAGACTGTCTTACATGGTTTTGTGTTTCTACAGTGATACTCCTGGTACCTTGTAACTGGCAAGTGCTCCATGCATATTACAGCAGCGAACACATGCATAATGAACAAGAGTTCTTGTGTATGAGACTGTCCACTGTCGCACTGTGGACTCCTTGAGGGCAGGAGCTGGGTTATGTGTCTCTGTATCCTCCAAGGTGGCATGGTGGCTAAGAAGATAGGCTCCAGGTATGAATTCTCTTGCCTTTGGATTCCAGCTCTATCACTCTCTACCTTTGCACCTTAAGGCATTTCATGAACTTCTCTGCATCTTAACTTATGCAACTGTAAAATGGAGACAATTCATTCATTTATTTAACAAGTGTGTGTCTACCAGGGGCTGGTGATGTGGAATAGCAGTCAGCAAGGTAGGCAAAATTCCTGCGTTAATGAAGCTTCCATTATTTTGAGAAAGGCAGAAAATGGAGGAACAGATAGAATAATTCCAGGTGTTTTTATACGTTCTAAAGGAAACTGTAGCAGGAAAAGGGGAGAGAGGGTATGATGGAGTTTGTTGTTGCAGATATGGTGTTTGGAGAAAGCCTCTCAGAGACTTGGATGGCATGGAAGGTGAGCCATATGGGTATCTGAGAGGGGAAAGCATTTCCAGCAAAGGGAATTGCAAGGAAAGAAACCCCTAATAATATCAACACTGATGTCAGGGGTGCTGTGAATTACAAGAACGAAACGAGTTAGTACAGAAAAAAACCATTAACTGTTATTATCTGGCATGATTTCAGGCACATAGTAGCACTTTTGTAAATGTTTATCGAGTAAAACAAATGACTGCTTAGGAAGAAAGCGAACATGCCAATACTGGTTGTGTTTCTAGTATGAACCAGTGTGTCGGGTACCTTCCAAGGTCCCTACAGCATCAGAACTGCCATGCGCTTTGGTTCGTGCTCTAGAGCTCCACTTCCAGAGCTCACAGCCCCTGCTTGTCAAGATCCACTGTATATGGTCATGGGCGAATTACTTATCCCTCTGTGACTCGATCTCCTCATTTGTAAAACAGAGCTAAAATACCTTCTTCCTAGGGCTGTTGTAAGAATTAAGAGTTAATGTCTGTCAATCACTTACCACAGTACCTGGCACATGTAAGCTCTCTCAACGTGTTTTGTGCAATCATTATCTGATAGATGAGGATACCTGAGAGAAAATGGGTTGAGAAACTTACCCAGGGCAACCCAGATAAGGGAGAGGGGCAAAGCCCTACATAATCAGGTCTTCTGACGGCGAAATCCATGTTCTTTCCTAAGCAGGACCATGGTAGTGGGGTATCATGCATGATCATTTGCTTCTCACTCCATCCCCGTGGAAGACGACCCTGATTACAGAATCTGGAGAATAACAATTGCTCGGCAGCATTTCTCTCAGTCGGCTTTCTGAATTGGCCCTGATCTTCTTTAATTATGCAACACATGCATCCTCTGAATGGAGACTTTTAGGCCTCAGTGGAAGCTGTCTATGTTTAGCCTCATAAAATCTCCAAATGCTTCAGGGCAAGTGTTGCTCATTCCCCTCTATCTCCTCCTCAGTCGTGTGTGATCTCCCCTGAAAGCCTTCTGTTTACTGCCCCTAAGTGCCCCTCACATTTATTTTCTGGTTGTCAGAGGATCTAGCTTTCACTCTCTGAACCACACCCCCCCACAGAGAGGCACCCCAGAATCTTAGCAAAGGGTTTTGTACCAAATCCCTTAATTCTGACATACGTTATTTAACTCTATTCCTGATGACTTTCGCCTTTAAATTGCAGTTTCGCTGTGCCGTTTTGTCTCTGCAGATGGTCAACAGACCATTCTCTCTCCATCTGGATCTGGTACTGCAGATATTTTTGGCCTGAAATTTCAGCGAGGGGGAAAAGGAATTCAATTTCTGTCGGTCAATGTCTTTCTTGCCCTTCTCCTGTATTTCTTCCTCCTTTTATTCCTTTTTCCTCTCTGATTTGGTCCAATGCATCAACTGTCTGTCTCCATAAGTTTGAAATCTGTGTTAGCCCCGAGTTGCAGCTTTCTAGTCATTATTCAGAAACAACAGACCAAAACACAGAGGCAGGGAGAAAGAGAGGCAGAGAGAGGCTTTGTGAGTACCGTCGTTTGAGAAAACAAATATCTCATGATAACGTATTTTGCTTGTTCCAAATTGGTTTGGAGTCAGTTTACTCATCAGAAATGCCAAAAGACAAATGGGGCCTCATAAAGATGAATGTGGAGTTTGCATGTTTACAAACAGGCTTGTACGTGTTCTGGCTGTGAGGGCACACACTTCCCACCTACTCATTACAACGTAATTTGTCCCAGAAAACTGTCCTTTCTTAAGAGTATTGTCAAATAAGCTGCTAACAGATGGGGGGAGGATTGGTTAGAAAGGCTTGAATTCTATAATAAGGAATGTATAAGGGGACTTAGAGATACTCTAACCTGAGACCCTCATTTTACAGATGAAAACACAGAGCACGATTGACTTGACCAAATTCCCACCAGCTAATGAGTGACGTAGCATTTGCTAAAACCCAGCCAACGATTCATTTAACTGCTCTGGTGTCGGTGGGCTGAAATACAAGTAAATGATACCTAGAATTTTTATTTGATTTTTCAAGTGTTGGGACCTAATATGTAATTTAAGAGAAAACAAAGACTCAAGTGACTTTAGACCCAAAATAGATGTAAGACACTGTCTTATCTACTGGTTGACAAGCTACAGTCCATGGAGCATTCAGCATGCTGAGGAGGTGCCTGAGACCACAGGCAGGAGCGGGAGACTATGAAGTGGCTGGAACTCTGGCAGAGTCTCCCTACTCCCGCTCCCCCTCCCCGCCCCGGCCAGCATCCTCTATTAAATTACAGCAGCTTAGCTTTTATCATTTTATACTTTCCTTTTTAGACTTTAGTTTTAAAAATGTGTTCAGCGACCAAAGAACATTAAGAACTGCTGACTGAGTTCCCCCAGCCCATTTGCAGATGAGCAGAGAAAAGAAGGAATTTTCTCAAAGTCATTAATTGAGTCAGTGGCAAAGCATGAATGAGATCACAGGTCTCTGAACTCCTCATCCAGTGAGTTTTCACTTAATCATGCCGCTGCGGAGGAATGATTTGATGAGGGCTTAAGAGTAGGGGAAGAGATGTAAACTCAGCATCTAGGAGTTTGCCCTCTCTGGCCTGATGCCAGTTGCAAGGTAAGTCAGGAGTGCCAATCAAATGAAAAAAAAACCAAGTTTTAACCAACTCATACAGGGATGGATTTAAAAGTTAACAAAAACCTATAGGGATGAGTTTTCCTTGACTCACACCAAGAGGGGAAAACAAGTCCCAAAGGAGAAGAGCAGACTCAAATTCAACCTAGAATGCATCACATCACAAAGTGAAGGGGTATCTGATGCCATGAAGGGGGTGGAATGCAGAAATAGGGGTACCTGACAGCAACGGTCAAGCAAGTGTCAGCTGATGGCAAGGGAGCTGGTAAAGATGTGGCTGACAAAAGCCCAGAGAGGGTGAAAGGGAGAGAAATTGGCTGGCACAGGGCTGGGTTCCTGAATGGTCAGCTTTTGGCCAATTTCCTTAAGCCTATGGGCGTACAGAAACCTACTCCCTAGGAACCATCTAAACAACCACTGCCACTAGAGCTGGTCAGCTCACAAATTTTGGGGGGGGTGGGGCATTACTTCTCACTTTTGAATTGTCAGTCTCATACGGACAGCCTGTTATTCTTAACTTCGGCACCTACTTAGATATTCTAATTCTGTCCAGTCCTGTACAATTGCCACCATAATTGCAGAGCCTTTGGCTTTTTAATTGAACTTCAAGATAATACTGTCTAGATCATCCTCAGGGCAAGAGGTTCCTCATCCCAGTGCAGGACCAAAATGAATCAGGAGAATGAATGTGGTTCTTCAGCTTGAGGTAAGGGGTTTGGGGTGAACACTTGTTTTGCCTCCTTAAAAGAAAAATGAGGGCCTTGGAAGAAGTGCAGGACTTTTTTTTTTTTTTAACTTATTTATTTTATTTTTGGCTGCGCTGGGTCTTCATTGCTGCACTCGGGCTTTCTCTAGTTGTGGCGAGCCGGAGCTACTCTTTGTTGCAGTGCACGGGCTTCTCATCGCGGTGGCTTCTCTTGTTGTGGAACACGGGCTCTAGGCACGCGGGCTTCAGTAGTTGTGGCTCACAGGCTTTTTTGCTCCGCAGCATGTGGGATCTTCCCGGACCAAGGCTCGAACCCCTGTCCCCTGTGTTGGCAGGTAGATTCTTAACCACTGTGCCACCAGGGAAGTCCTGCAATGCTTTTTAATCTGACCTAAGACATTGCCAAAGTGTGTACCGTGGTTTTCATTCTTCACTCCTCTCTTTATTAGAATTATATATCAGCACCCTGTGCCACGTGAGCTTGCAGTATCTGTGACTAGAGTACATAAAACCACGGATGCTAGGCTTGGCCATGTGACTTGCCTTGAATCAGACCTTAAATGTGTTTGTATTAAATACATTGTGTTAAACACTTTGGTTCATTGCGTTTCTGCCATTTGTGCTAAGAACAAGCTCTGAGTAGCCACTTGTTCGAGGAGAACGGAGAGCGAAGTGACCTGAACCCAAACTGCAGCCCAATGCAAGCCCAGCTGAACCTAAATGAGAACAGCAGAATCCCTGCCAACCCACAGATCTGGCAGCAAGAAAAATCAGTTTCTGGTGCTGTAAGCCACTGAGATTTTATGCTTCTTTGTTGCATCTCATTCGCGTTGATTGATATGGGCACCATTCAATCGAAAGTACTGTATCAGCAGAGACAGCACAGTGGTTAAGAGCTTGGCACTGGAGTCAGAATGTTGGAGTTTAGATTCTGACTCTTATTTACGAACAATACAACCTTGAGAAAATTAGTCGACTACTCTTTGAGTGTTTCTTTCCTCGGAAAAGGTGGATGATGAGCACTATTGCACAACTGATCCTCATATTCTGCATTTGCAAAGTCACCTACTCGCTAAAATTGATTACCTCCGAATCCATGCTTGCGGTGTTTTTGCCATGATTCATGGACATGTGCAGAGTGGTGAAAAATTTGAGTCCCCTGACGTGCGTGCATGTTCCCAGCTGAGGTTGATCAAGGGATTGCTTCCTCTTTTGTTTTAATGCTTATACTGTAAACAAATTTCATTTTGTGGTCTATTTTGTGCCACTTTTTTTTTTTCACACTTTTGTGCTTTCTGTTGGTGATTGTACAGTTTAAAAGGCCCCTGGAGTATAGTCCTGCAACCCCAGCTATTGTTCTCAGTTCAAGAATGCTGTGATGTGCCTTCTGGGGAAATCAAGTATGTCAGATAAGCCTCATTCAAGGCTTAAGTCATAGTGCTATTGACCATGAGTTCAATGTTAATGAACCAACAACATACATTAAATGAGGTCTCTCTGAACAGAAATGCACATAAAACAAGGTTAGGTATTGATCAGATGACAAAAATGTAACCAGAGACTCAGAGGAACTGGATCCTGTATTTCCCCTAGAAGCAGCAGTTGAGGATACACTAAATCAGGGAATAACAACTGCCAGAAATAATGAGAATCGACTTTCTAGAACTTAACTACCATCAGTAATAAGAATAGACTATACTTACCTCATAAGTTTCTTTCAAAGGTTAAATAAGATAAAATAAAGTTATGTAAGGTTCTTAGAAAGGTAGCTAGAGCATAGGAAACGCTCATAAATATTACCTGTTATCTAGTCATCCTCAAGACTCCATGTGGTAGTTATAAGAAACTAAAAATTATGTAAGTGGAAATATAGTGAAGTGGGTACTGTTGTTCAAATGTTTATGGATAGAGCTTTCATGGATTCTGCAACAGGGAGGGATTCAGACTACAGGTAACCAACAGGTAAGGCCTATACAGGGATGAGAAGAGAATGTCATCCTGAGACTTTTATCCAGGGATCCAAAAAGACCAGCAGATATTTGGAAAGGTATTTAGACCTTGTGACCATTATCATGGATAATCTGAAACTTGAAAGGACTTGGTCCACTGGCTTATTCCTTACACACTCTGCCACATCGGTTGAGGGATTTTTTTTAAAGTTTTTATTTTATATTGGAATATAGTTGATTTGTATTGGAATATAGTTGATTATTTTATATTGGAATATAGTTGATTAATATAGTTGATGTTGTGTTAGTTTCGGGTGAGGTTTCTTAACCACTGGGTTTTTCTAGGAAACCACATTGACTGGAGAGAGCTATGAGTCTTCATTTCTGGTATTTTCTGCACAACACGGAGATAGAATTGTTGCTACAGTCTGCTTCTGGCAGTTCCATGGAGATTGAGGGTAACAACCACAATTAACATCCCCTCAAAGATGACTAATACAAGCACCACCTTGTACAATTTCAGAAGCAGTGGATTGAGGGATTCTGGGGAGTCCCATCAAAGACATCCTTTTCTTAAACTGAAATATAGTTGACATATATTATTATGTTAGTTTCAGGTGTACTACATAGTGATTTAACATTTGCATGCATTATTTAATGATCACCGTTATAAGTCTAAAAACTGTCTGTCCTTGACAGACATTCTTACAAAAATCTTTTAAAAAAACTTTACTGAGGTATGAGTGTGGTGTAATTTTCTTCGTTTCTTGTGCTTAAGGTTCACTGAGACTCTTGGATCTGTGGGTTTAGAGCTTTCATCAAATTTGGAAAAACTCCAACTATTGACTGAGAAAGGTTTTTTTTTTTTTCTGTCTCTTGCTTTCTTTTCTCTTTCAGGGATACAAATTAAATTAAATGTTTATTAGGATGCTTGCGGTTGTCCAACTGCTCAGAGATGCTTTGTTCATTTATTTTTCTCTTTTTCTGTCTGTGTTAGATTTTAAAATAATATCTACAGCCCTGTCTTTAAGTTTACTAAACTTTCCCTCTGCAATGTCCAATCTGTCATTGATCCCATCCAATGTGTTTTCTTCTCACTCATTGAAACTTTTACCTCTAGTAGTTAAATTTGGAATTAAAAAAGATCTTCTATATCTCTGCTTAACTTTCTGAATATATAGAATATAGTCATAATAACATTTTTAATGTCCTTGTATGCTATCTATAACATCTGTACTAATTCCGGATCAATTTAGATTGAGTGCTTTTTCTCTTCATTATGCATTGTATTTTCTTATTTATTTATTTGCATGGCAGGTAATGTTTAATTAAAGCCCTGGCCTTCGGAATTTTACCTTGTTCGACCCAGCACATTTTTTGTATTCCTATAAATATAAACACATAAATAAACGCATAAATAATATGTGTTCTGGGACACAGTAAACATATTGGAAACGGTTTAATTCTTTTGTTTCTTGCTTATAAGTTTTGTTAGGTGGCATCAGAGGTGCTAATTACTCCTCACGGCTCAGGCAAGAGCCTTCTGTGTACTCTAACCAATGCCCCTAAATCATGAGATTTTCCAGGCTGGCTGGGAAGTCTATGTACTATTCCCAGACCTGTGGGGGCAGTGGCCACTGTTACCTTTAATCCTTTTAGCTGGTTCTTTTTCTGGCCACCAGTAATTCCCTCACACACATGCACTGACAAGTACCTAGCTGAATACTTGACGGGGATCCTCTGCAGATCTCTGGAGCTTTCTCTCTAGTCAGCCTCTCTTCTTTCTGGTACTTTCTCCTGAAAATTCAAGCCACCTTCATCTCTCCTGACTCTCAGCTCTGGCTCCTCAACCCAGGAAGCCTGTATGAACTTACATTCCCTCTGTTCTTCCAAGAACTGGAAACGCTCTCAAGATAGTAACCTGAGGCATTCATAGACCTAATTCATCTATGCCTTTGCTCAGGGATCACTTCCTTCTGTTAGATGTCTTGAAAACTGTGGGGGGAGTTTCCCATACATTTTTGCCCATATTTTTGGTTGTTTCATGCAGAAGGGTAATTCCCATCTTTGCTATATCATCTTGACTGGGAGTGCAATTTTTAGAGAAATCTTTTGAAAGCCTGTTTCATGGTTTCCCGCAAAGCAGATACCGAGGTTGAAGATTCACAGGCTTTGCAAACACAAATCTGCATTTAAATTTTAGTTCTACTGTTATGAGGTTTGGGCAGGTAACTACAACTTTGGAGCCTCAGTTTCCCTTTCTGTAAAATAGGGGTAATTACAGTGTCTCTTCCATGGGGATGAATGGAAGAGTAACTGTGATGATGTATGTGAAACATCTAGAATAATGGCTGTCAGAATAGACATGAAAACACTGATATACTCTCCCTTTCCTACAGCCATCACTTCCCCTCTTCTCTTTCCTTCATTCTGCCATTACTACCAGCTCAATTTGTTTTATATTTTGCATGTATCGGGCACTGTGCTAATCAATGTTTACTTATTAACTCATTAAACTTCACAACGACCTTATGGCACAGGCATTAGCTCAGCTAAGCTGCAGCTACCATTTACACACAACTGAATGAGAGACCCCAAGCAAGAACCATCCCAACGAAGCCCAGACAACCCACAGGAATGTGAGACATCATAATAATAAATTGATATTTGTAGCCACTACTTTTGGGGGCGATTCGTTAGTAGGCAACCAACAGCTCCTTTTTGCCTGGAATTGAAGGTTTTTGTAGGACTTGGGACTTAGAGTGCTTAAAAACCGGAAGGTTTCAGCTAATCTCAGATGGTTTGTTGGCAATAAATAACTAGAACAGACCCGGAAATTTACAGAATTGTCCCACTGATCATCTCTGTTGCATGGTGATTAAGTAGTAGAGACTGGGTATAAAACCCTGCTGCTTTCACTGCAGTACTCATTATGCTATACAGCCTTAAGAGTCGAATCAGAATGTTAGGCTGATTGAAACTTAAATTCCTTTCCAGCTCCAAAATTCTGTGTCTCATTGTCCTTGAGTGGGAGAACAAGATCAAAGTGCTTTCTGCTAATTCCTCTGTTCTCAGCTGAAAAGGCACATCTTCAGGGAAGTGTTCCAGTAGCAGTGTTCCTCCTCTGGACCACTTAGATGATTGTAACATTGTGCACACACTTTGTGATGATCATTTTTACAATTATATTATTAAATCTATTTTGCCTGTTAGACTGTGAGTTTCACTGTTGAATATGCAGTGTCCAGCACAGTGTTCACTACATAGAAAATGTTATTTAAATATTGGTTAAAAAATTAATTCCTTAAAACTCTATAAACTGATTTTAAATTTTCTTTAAAATGTGAAAGAATTGATTTTGATGCTGGTTGAGTGTCAGCACTGTATTTCAGGATTGATGTAGTTTGATTTTATATCTTCCATTGTAGGCAAGATAGATAGGAAAGAATAAACTGGTGAATTTCCACTCCATCTTTGGAATACAGACTCGAAAGGAAGGTAATACAAATTTTCATGATATTTGAGCATGTCAAGGAAAAATTGTATATTAAAACATATTTCAAGTCGAACATTTGAAATAGCCATACCTAAGAAAGCCTTTCTGTTTCTGTTATGTTTTGCAATTTAAACAAAATTGTTATTTTAAAACTCTAATGCATTTACTTTAAATTATGTGACATATTTGTGGTGAACTTTTCTAGACAGAAGTATTGAACTCTGTTTGGAATATATCCAATTATCTCAAATCTTGTTTGTAACACCAACATCTCAGTTTTCACGCCAAAAAAGGAAAGAAAGAAAGAAAAAAAAAGACCTCTTGGTACCTTGACATAGAGAAAATCCACTGGCTTTTTGTCTCACTAAGAATCAAGAATCCAATTAAACTAAGCAATTTCAAATGACTTAATTAAAGAACATTTTAAAATTGAGTAACAAAATAGGCTGATAGACCTGAATAGTTTACAAAATTGAGTTGGGAAGATAATGGTGTGACAGTCTCTTCTCTCCCATGGATTTTCTGAGGTTTAACAAGCCCTGCTTTTGTCATTCTGTGTCTAACAAAGTAATAGTTTACCAAAATAGGGAATCTTGTGTTCAGATTATATTGATTTTTTAAATGAAATCATATTGCTCTGGGGCCCTCAGGCGTCATGTAGAATCCCTCTCCTTATTTGACAGAAGGGGCATTAAGCCCAAGCATGGGCAGGTCTGAAAGGATCCCTTTCCAGAGAGCTCCAGGTGGTTGATAGCACGGCTGAAACGCAAAGCCAGGTGGGCTACTTTTCAGTGTGTTCATTTGTCTGTGTTTTTAGTTTCGAGGATGCCGATAAAAGAAGGGAGACAAGAAAAAGGGTTGAAAAGTTACGTTTCTTTTCAGGGTGATTCCCTTGCAGCCTTATTTACACACCTGAGAGCATGTTTTATTTGTAACATTTCAGCCCACTTTTTAACTTAATGTGATGATAAAAGCACTTTTCAGGTTGCTTATAAAATCTTTGTACACATCATTTTTAATAGCTATATACTGTTCTATTGAGTGCATGTGCCACTATACTAGCTTAAACCACATGGCAGTGCCATTTTTGTAGCTTAAAAGTGATCAATAGGGCTTCCCTGGTGGCGCAGTGGTTGAGAGTCCGCCTGCCGATGCAGGGGACACGGGTTCGTGCCCCTGTCTGGGAAGATCCCACATGCCGCGGAGCGGCTGGGCCCGTGAGCCATGGCCGCTGAGCCTGGGCGTCCGGAGCCTGTGCTCCGCAACGGGAGAGGCCACAGCAGTGAGAGGCATGCGTACCGCAAAAAAAAAAAAAAAAAAAAAAAAAAAAAAAAAGGATCAATAGTGCAATAGTGGCTGAGAGGGTGGAGTAGGAAGACCCTGAGCTCACCTCCTGCCAAGGGCACGCCAAAATTACACTATTTACAGAGCAATCATGTATGATAACAGCCTGAAGACTAACAGAAAAGATTTTCCAAAACTTAAGATATAAAGAAGGAACCACAATGAGATGGGTAGGAGGGGCGGAGACACGGTATAGTCAAGACCTACACCCCCAGGGTAGGTGATCAACAAATGGGACAATAATCACAATTGCAGAGATTCTCCCAAAGAAGCAAAAGGTCCCAGCCCTACTTCTGGGTATTTTTCCGAAGAAAACAAAAACTCTAATTTGAAAATATATATGTACTCCAATGTTCATTGCAGCATTATTTAAAATAGCCAAGATATGGCAGCTACATAGTTGTCCACCAATAGACAAACAGATAAAGAGTGTTGGATGTACGTACAATGGAATAGTACTCAGTCATAAAAATTAAAACCTTGGGACTTCCCTGGTGGTGCAGTGGTTAAGAATCCGCCTGCCAAAGCAGGGGACACGGATTCGACCCCTGGTCCAGGAAGATCCCACATGCCATGCAGCAGCTAAGCCCGCGAGCCACAGCTACTGAGTCCACGTGCCACAACTACTGAAGCCCACGTGCCTAGAGCCTGTGCTCCACAACAAGAGAAGCCACAGCAATAGAAGCCCGCCCACTGCAATGAAGAGTAGCCTCCGCTCGCCGCAACTAGAGAAAGCCCGCACGCAGCAACAAAGACCCAACGCAGTCAAAAATAAATAAATTAATTCATTTTTTTTAAATTAAAAAAAATAAAACCTTGCCATTTGCAACAACATGGAACGGATCTAGAGGGTATTATGCTAAATGATATAAGTCAGACAGAGAAGGGCAGATACTGCATGATCTCACTTATATGTGGAATCTAACAAACAGAACAAAATGAGAACAGACTCCTAGATACAGAAAACAAGCAGGTGGTTGCCAGAATGGAAGGGTGTTGGGGGGTGGGCAAAATAGGAGAAGGGGATTAAGAAATATAAACCTCCAGTTATAAAATAAATCATTAGGATGTAATATACAGCATAAGGAATACGGTTAATAATATTGTAGTAACTATGTGGGGACAGATGGTTACTAGACTTATTGTGGTAATCATTTCATAATGTATGCAAATGTCTAATCATCATGTAGTCCACCTGAAACTACCATAATATTGTACATAAACTATATTTTAAAAAAATAATCAGTATTAGCAATGTCATATTTTTCAATCTGTAATTATCCATTCCATGTTATAGAACCTGTTTAGGCTTATAAATTAGGTGCAGTGGATGTTTTGAGGGAATGTTTATGTTTAGTTCACTCAGTTCTGCTACAAACGTCACAAGCCTGTGCCGGGGTGTTACCAGCCACTTCCTCTTGGGGAACAGAAAGCCTGTAGCCAGAGTCTCTAGGATGGTTGGTAGGAATGCGTCATAGTTCCTCCTCCTCACCTAGTCTTTGGAGGAGTACAGAGGGATTATTCCAAAGGGCCGTGCACTGTTCTCACCCACGGTTTGTGGGTAAGCAGCTTTGGGGGGCATTGGCAAGGCTCTTCTGGTTTGGATGCTGCTGCACCTGTGCTCTGCACACTAGTTTTGTCATAAGTTGTGTCTCTTACCTGCATTAAAAGTATCCGTAGTCTTTGTCCTTGTCTGTGAACATCCGTCCATCAAGCACAATACCAATACCTATGACAACTGCACATCAAGCTTTTGCTGTTTGGAACTAATTTCCTTAAGAGGGATTTCTGAAAGGAATTTCTGTGCTAACAGATAAAAACATTTTGAAGACTCTTTCTATGTGTTGTCAAATGGATTTCCAAAAGGGCATCCCCAGTGCTCAACCCATCAATAATTGATCAAAGAGCTCATTTCACCACATCATCACCAGTATTAGGTGGTATAGTTAAAAAATAAAAATCTGTGTTAGTTCTCCTTGCAACCTAGCTCGATGCCTTGATGTCCTCTCTATTGCATCAAACAATTCAAGCACAGGGACCTCCCTGGCTGTCCAGTGGTTAAAATTTTGCCTTCCAATGCAGGGGGTACTGGTACGATCCCTGGCCGGGGACCTAAGATCCCATATACCTCGTGGCCACAAAACCAAAACATAAAACAGAAGCAATATTGTAACAAATTCAATAAAGACTTTAAAAGTGGTCCACATCAAAAGAATCTTAAAAAAATATATTCAAGCACAAATGGTAAATCCATTTCCCTTTCCTTCTCCTCTGAGTCTTCACTTTGCTGGGGGCTAAAATTTGGGGACAAGCACTGTGAGGGGTCAGGAAAAAGCAGCTTGCCTCTATACTGCTGCCTTAGGATCTTCAGATGGCCAGATTTTTTTTCTAAGCATTGAAGTTGATGTTCCAAAGCAAAATAACAGCTTGGCTTCTCACCATTTCGTACATTTGAATTCAGAAATGCTTGTGAGATTTTAAAATTTCCTTGTCTGTAAACTGAGAATAATAGTGATAGTTTTAGAGTTGGAGAAAAAGTGTGTTCTTAAATGATTGTGAGTCATTATTGAGACTATTAGTATTATCACTATTAGTGAGACATAAGTATTAACTGATGTAATCATAATCATTCATGTACCTGTATGTCTCTGTATCAAAGAAATTATGGAATGGAAAGAGACCATAGATCGAATTCACAAGGCTGAGCTAGCTGCATTTTTGGCAGCCTAGTCAGCAACTTAGAGGACTGGGAAGAATTAGGGATTTGGAATGAGATTGCTTGAGGCTGTATTGGCCTCTATCAATGACTAGTTCCACAGTTTAGAAAAGCTTCTTTTCTTAACAGAGGGCCAGCATTCTCCTCACTGAGCACAGTGCGGCTGAGAAGACTCCTGAGATCATGAATGTAAAGTGCCTGGCACACTAGAGAAACACTATAAATGCTAGTGAGGGGGCATACAGTATAGTGGCTTAAAATCACACACTCTAAGCACACATACCTGAATGAATTCAAATACTATGTCCATCGGATTAATTTTTAAAACTCTCGGGGATTCAGTTTCTTTATCTAGTAAGATAATCATGCTTACACTTAAGGATGTTGTGAAAGATCAAAGGAGATAACATCCGTGTAGCGTTTAACCTGGTGCCCGATATATGGTAAATACAAACTGGTTGATTTATATTATTAGTTTATAATATTTCATTTCCCCCACTCTTCTTTTGTCAAGCACTTAGAATGCAGCCACAGATTCCTTTTTCAACGCAGATATTAATATGTGCTCCAATGTGCTTTCCAAACCCTGGTTGCTTGTCAAAAAATGAATACCGTGTGTCACTTTGATCCACTGTTACTTTCAGAGTGCCTTCGTGGTGGCAGGTTGTTTTTCTGTACGTGTCACAAAAATACTTAATAACTGATGCTAATCCTTAAGGCACTCTTTCTATTAACAATATTTAACTGCCTGTTTTCTAAAGTTGTAGTTCCTTTTAGATGCCTTAAACACTATTAGGTAAATTCCCCTGTTCACCAGCTGAGTGTTTGACCTTGAAAATGAAAGGTTAACCAAAAGAAAGGCTGTATATATGTATGTATGTGTGTGTACAAAAATTGATATGTATAAAGAAAGATAAGTGATAAATGGATAGTTAGATAAACAGATATAGATAGATAGACAGATAGATAGATAGATAGACAGACAGACATGGAGGTTCACATTTAATTATCCAGAGCATGAAATTATTATGCCATAAAGCCTTACTTCTTTTCTCTCTCTGTTTTTTTTTTTACAGTTAGGTCTCTATGCAAAAGCATGAACTTTCTCTGCCAGCTCCTGCCTAGCTACTAAGAAATGTGGACAAGTCTTAATAATTAACCTGATCATGTCATCACATTTCTATAGATTAGCAAAAACCAAATAACAGTCTCAAACATTTGTCACTTAAATATGAAATATATGACTATAACTAAAAGGACACTTGTTAGAATAAGAATTCTGTTAAACATCAGTCAAAACCAGAGATTTGCCTAGGGTCAGCCTTGACCTTGTTATTCAGTCAAAATCTGTTCTTCATCTTCAGATTTAGCCTTTAGAAGGCTGTATGACTGAGTTTCTTCTTTATTTCTTCTGTCCTTGAACTTAGCGATTGTGTGAAAAAATAATGGCATGAAAAACATTAGGAATAAAAATATGAGTAAGGGGCAAAATCAGCTTAGATCTGCTTCACTCCCAGGATGAGCACCGGCCTCCTGGATGGACTTCATCACAAACATCATGTGTGGAACCACAGCAGCTATAGCACTGGGGTCCTTTGGATATGACCATGGACACCCTGGGTGCTTCTA
Organism: Physeter macrocephalus; assembly: GCF_002837175.3. Taxonomy (NCBI): domain Eukaryota; kingdom Metazoa; phylum Chordata; class Mammalia; order Artiodactyla; family Physeteridae; genus Physeter; species Physeter macrocephalus. The sequence goes on from NC_041228.1 coordinate 9,068,321, forward strand.
CCCCTCTCATCTTGTGTGAAATGACATAACACGGAGCATGAGATATGATTTTCTGAGCAGCTGCCCCAAGGAGCCAGGTGATGAAAATGCAGAAAAGTGCAGTGGAGTCATCGCCTCACTCAGTGCAATTGACCAACTGGAAAGAGAGGATGGGAGACAGCCAACATGTCAAATATTCTATTCCTCTCCCAGAAAGCCGAACTGGATGCCTCCTACATGACAGAACAAATGGCTGTGTCTCTTCGTGGAGATGTAGATGGCTTCGTCACTCACCAACGTAAACTTCTTTCCCTCTCCCCTATTTTACTTCCTTTTCTCCTACGCTTGTTTAGTTGAAATTACATCTCCTAACAAACCACCAACATTTAAGCTTTGATTCAGGCTTTTTTTCTAGGGAAACTGGGATAGACAGGGGCTTCCAGGAGTAGTCCTAGAAAGCAGACCTAAGAGTTGAGACTTCGTACTAAGAGTGACTGCCTAGAAGCAATAGGCACCCCATTTTTTCAGGTAGGTGCAATGTTAATAACCCTTGGCATGTAATGGCATCACAATTAATACAATTTTCATCTGTGATAATATGGTGTGGTACAGGATGAGATCAAGTCATGGCAGGATCAAGTAGCTATTGTATTAACCCATATAAAGGAAATGGTAATTAAAGAATTATGCAGTGTTGTAGCACCTTTTGACAACGCTGTAGAGCTTGCAAGCAGGAAAGGACAGGTTTAATCTAGTTGTTTACCAACATAATGCCTGCTATGAAAATGAGAAGGCCATTATGGTAGTTTTAAAGAGCATTTTAAATCTCTTACAACCACAGAGCAGCGTGTTGCGAAATAATGCTTGTTATTTTCAGCGCCCAATGCAACCACCCTTTATTGCCTTCAAGGCAACAGAGTAAGTCTCAGCACAAAGAAGAAATTATAGTCCCTTCTCCAGGAATAAATAGTCTACACTTCAAAAGAATTTCAGGACATGGTTAATAAACCCCAGCAGGGAAAGAGAGAACACATGCGAGAGTGGATGTGGAGGTACTATGCCCAGAAACACACAGAATGCAATGGTGGATAAGCAATCATCTGTAGACGTGAGGCCACAAACCTATATTGTTCGGGATTTGAGTTTCAGGAAGGACCTCTGAAACCATTCCTAGTAGCATTGTGGATGGGTCCTAAGTCTGGGCTTAGCAAGAGGCAACAGTAATCAAAGTAGAGATTCCAGAACTTTCTTCTTGTACTATAGAGGAGGATTCAGAAGGCTTAGAGAGGTAGGAATGATAGAGTTGATTTATTGTGCATTCTGAGAAAGCATCACTTGTCTATATTCCTTGGAAAGGCCAGAGCACACCTTTCCTATTAGGAATGTAAGGAACAAACTGGTAAGGGGTCCCATTTGCACAGTTGAGATCCACTGCAGTGGTTCTCCTTTATAGGCCAAGGAATTCAACCCCTGATATCTTAGAGAGGTTAGGACTAGCAGAGGCCAGGCTTTAAGACTTACTCAGCAAGGTAGATATAATGGGAATCAAATTTAGTGTTTCGATGATGGAGCTTTGACCCATAGGCATCTATGGCTACGATAGATGGGTATCTAATTAATGTATAGCCTGATGTCTAAAATCAGAAGAAATTAGATCCGGTGAGCAAAAGGCTGATACCTGCCACCAAAATGGAAAATCACAGAATCTCATTCAGGTCCCAGAACTATCTCAGTTCACAGTTCTATAGCCCATGGATCAAGGGGGAGACCAAGACCTCTTGAGAAAGGATTCTGTAATGCCACCCAACATAGATACAGTAAGTATTCCTTCAGTCCTTCACCAGAGAAATCTGTGCCATCTTCCAGAGTCACTGCAAAGGGTAAGTGAACAATCAGACTTTTTGAAGACAGTAAGATACAAGGTCTAAACTGACACTGATATCAGGGAGACTAAAATACCATTTTAGTCCTCTAGTTAGATTAGGACTTATGCAAGCCAAGTGGTAAATAGTCTACACTTCAAAAGAAGTGGCTCTTTTTCTCAAAATGGATAAAATGGGTTCATACATTCATAACACACACACATAGATATGCATACTGTGTTTGTTTACCTGCTCCCAAAATGAATAATTGGGTCATATAAGTATACACTTAACAGTAGTCAGTACCTTCCTGCTGGTTCCTGACATATAGAATAATGGCATTATGATAGGGACAGCCAAGTGGGGTCCTTGAAACTGCCCCTACATAGATACAGCAAAATAGTAAATCAAAGCAATACCTAATTCCTGGATGACTGATGTAGAGATTAGTACCTGTTGATATCTCATTTCCTCAGCCAACAGTTGCCTTCAGCTTTAGCTGTGGTGGAGAGTTTCTGTCTACACTGACAGCATTCCACTTCAAGGGACTTCCATGCTCGTTCTCTGGGCAGATGAAGCCTGAAAGCAGGGGAAAGAAGGAGTTGGCGTCCCCAGAGGTAATCGTCAGCCTGAGATCACTTCCCAAATAAATTATCTGATTCCAAGTCCTTGTCTCAGGCTATGCTTCTGGTGAAACCCAAACTAAGATGGTGCTGCCATCAAAGACTTAAAAGATTCTTGAGGTTGTGGTCTTCTCATATCCCTGTTCAGTTCGCTTTCAACAAGTCCTGATCTATCACGGTAGACGTCAGTGGTCTATCGTAAATGAAGCAGGGGGTAGCCTTTAATGTAGTTGTTGTGCTGGAAGTACTGTCTTAACCAGAGACAGGCAACACTGTCTCTGGCACTTTCTATGCAGCTATTGATTAGGCAAACACTTTTTCTCTCTACAGCAATTAAGGGTAAGGATTGAAGGCAGACAGACATTACACAGCAAGAACAGCAGTATATGCTCACTTTCTTGCCTCGAAACTACGGAGGCAGCAGGGTGGGATCCTACCCGTCAAGCCTGATTCATGTATTGCCAGGAGCAGAGGCCAATGCTGAGCATTAATTACAGGACATTCCTCATGGCGACAAGCCAGCCAACTGACGTCAAGTGATTATATTTGATCCCTTCCATGTTAGAGGGAGCAGTTATTTTTCCTTACCAGAATTCATACATGTTCCACATATGGGAATGCAGAGGAGTTAATACCGTTGGCATGACAATTGATAAATGATAGACAAGAGACAGGAGAGGACTATCAAATTAACTTCTATCCCTGATTGGAGGTGTCCTGCATGACCAAATAACAGATTTCATGTTTTTATTGAGCTATGAATAGCTCATAGATGCATCCTATTGTGTTTGCTTTCCACCTTCTTCTCTGCTCATGTCACTTTTCCCTCAATCTCACCGCTCTGAATAGCTCCTTCCAATAAAGCATTAGCGTTTGAAGCTTGCCATAGGCTTTGTTTTCTAGGGAATCTGGACTGAGTCAGTGTCTTCTTTAATGAGTGCACAAAGCTTCACACTAAAAGTTTTATTGACTAAACATTTTTACCACTGTCAACTAAATGAACTTCATGGCTTGGAGGATACAAGCATGCACTTAAGTCACTTAAAATCGGAGCAGAAAACAAAGCTTAACTTGCAGATAACAGCCTATATCTTCAGAGATAGCAAACAAAGGAAAGACCTTGCTCCACAAATGATCCTGAAAGAGAGTAATAACTAATTCTGTCTCATAAAATACAGTATAGGAATATAAGACGCAATCTGACATCTGACAGTGCTGGGAAATTATTATTCATTAACTTTTACAAATACAAATATCACAATTTTAAAAGATTCCTTCATTTCAACAATGAAATAATGATGAAATAATGATGATGATAACCTTAAAAATTATATTCCAGATTTAATTTTGCATCCCACAAGATGAGGACAAGGCTCTTGCTTTGGCGTTAGCTAAAGAGTGAATTTTATACTCGGCCCCTTGACAATTGTCCAGCATGAGTATTTAAGACACCTCTAAAAGTTTATCCCTCATCTTCAAGTGCCACTGAATAGCATTTATTAAGGATACAGAGGAAATTGGAATTTAGAGAACAATACTCACAGTAGTAGTAATAAAAACTAGTTAAACGTATGTAACACTCCACTGAGCGCATTAAACGCACAATTAAGTCTAATATTTGTGATAATTTCTTTAAGTAAGTACATAATATACCTACTTATCCAGGAAAAAAACCCCACTAAAGAACAGAGGATTAAATAAATGATGTAGTGTCCCCCAGCTTATTGGTGATAGAGCTATATATGATTCCAGGTCAGTCTCCCGCAGAGCCTATGCTCTTTACCCATTACAATAGTAATCTTTGAAAACTTATTCTGTACCAGGCATTGTTCTATGATGCTTTTCATGTTCTAAATTGAACAAACAAAATATGTAGTTACTATATTGATTCCAAAGGGAACAAATGAAGAAATCAAGGCACCGAGAAATTAATTTGCCCAAAGTCATACAACTGGTAAGTGGAAGTGCAAGAATTCAAGAAATTTGCCACTGAAACCTGCTCTTTATCAATTTTCCATTTTCTCTGTTCCCAACCAGATAGGAGGTGTACCTTTAAGGATTACTAGAGTTGGCTAATATATTTATTTTTAGATTTTGACCTCACTCAGTCTCAACAAATCCTTTGCTGGAATTATTATGCCTTCGATTAAAGAATTCTTCCAAATTTTTATGTGGAAGGATACCTAGAACAAGCTCACCCACAATGGGGTCCCAGGTAGGTAAACTGTCCCTCTAGAGAAAATGGTTTCATAACAAGAAGATTTTTCAGCCCGAGTCTTCTACGTTTCACATATACACTGGTGGAACGGTCCTGATGCTCTCCTAGAGAACAAAGACCATGGAAAAAAATCGTATTTCTTAGCAAATAAGACAGAGCTAGCTTTGGGCACTATAGACTGCATAAAAGGAAGACAGCTTCAGGCTGTACCTTTTCTTTGTCAAAGTTCCTGTATCCCTTATAAAAATAAGCACTGTGCAGCCCTCGTTTTCTCAGAACTGCTGTTGGATCACTCTGGAAGATAGGAGGTGACTAAAAATATAAGTTCAGTCCAGCTGATTTAGCTATCTTATTAACCTTTGCAATATTTGAAAAGGTCCTCAATTTAAGATTTTTATAAATTACTAAGGGAGGTATTTATATAACAGTAAATATCCCTGAGGTAAAAGCATCCTTAGATTTTTTTTACATGAACGTATATGAATGCCATACAACAAAAACATTGGAAATACAGTGGCCATGTGATTCGATTGTTAATTAACAATGCATCTTCACTGTTCCACACCAGTTAGGATGGGCTCATATGAGTGTCGGCAACCCACACATTGCTAAGTCCATACAGAGTTGAGTTCTTTACTAGTTCAAAGGCCATGATTATGTATATTCACATTTATTTATTTAATAAATCTCACATTTATTAAGATTTATTCCATAAAAATCTTATGGAATGATGTTTAATAAGGTTTTACCCCATTTTTAAGCCAAGGTATAATTTCATGCGGTAAAATTCCCCTTTTTCAGTGTCAGGCAAGTTTTGAGAAATGCATACAGTCTTGTAAGCACCATCCAAATCATGATATAAAAATATAAAACAGGTCTATCACCTCCAAAAACATGTCCTCAGCACTCCTCTGTAGTCAGTTCCTCCACTCTAACCCAGGGTTCATATAAATAGAACATACAGTATGTAGATTTCTGAGTCCGGTTTCTTTCACTTAGCATAATGCATTTAAGAATCCTGCACCTTATATTGCTTGTTTTTCTTTCCTTCTATTTGGTGAATAGTATTCCACTGTATGGATGTACCAAAGTTTCTTTATTCACCAGTTGAAGGTCATTTGGGTGTTTCCAGTTTGGGGTTATTAATAACAAAGCCATAACAAATACTGACATACAAGTGTTTGTGTGAATACTCCAGAGTGGAATGAAGTTGTATGGTCCATGTATATTTTATAAGACGCTGCTAAACTTTTCCCAAGAATTCATACAATTTTGCATTCCCATGAACGCTATACGAAAATTCCAGTTGCTGGGCATCCTCTTCAGCATATGGTATTATCAGTTACTTTGTTTTAGCCACTCTAATAGGTGTGTAGCAAAATCTTATTGTGGCTTAAGTTGCATTTCATTAATAACTAATAATGAGCATCTTTTAATGTACGGTGTCTGTTTATATCTTATATATGTATACATATATATATATTAGATTGGATCATTTGCTTTATTATAGAGTGTTGAGAGTCTTTATATCTGGTCTGTTTATATATTATATATGTATACATATATATATATTAGATTGGATCATTTGCTTTATTATAGAGTGTTGAGAGTCTTTATATTTGCAAATATTTCCTCACAGTGTGTGACTTATGTTTTCATCCTCTTAATAGCGTTTGTCAATAAGTCCAATCCATTAATATTTTCATTATGGATTGTACTTTTGGTATTATATCGAAGAACTTTTGCTTAATCCAAGATGAAAACTATTTTCTCCTGTGTTTTCTTCTAAAGGTTTTATTGTTTTAGGTTTTATATTTAAGTATATTATCTAATTTGTATATAGTGCTAGGTCTCCTTGATTGAGACCTTTCTTCTGTTTTAACACTAATATTTAATGATAAAAATCTCCCTCTAAACACTGTGTTAGCTACATTCCACAAGTTTTGGTAAGTTGTGTTTTATTTTTATTCAGTTAAAGTATTTTTTAATTTTACTTTTGACTTCCTCTTTGACATATATATTATCTAGAAGTATGTTGTTTAATCTCCAAATATTTGAGGAATTTCTAGATATTTCTCCATTGTTTATTTCTAGTACAACTTATATGATTTTAAGCCTTTTAAATTTTGTAACTTTTTTTATGTCTCACAACATGGTTTTTCTTGGTGAATGTTCCACGTGAACTTGAAATGAATGTGTATTCTGTTTTTCTTGGGTGGAGTTGTCGATTGGGTCAAGTTGGTTGACAGTCTTGTCCAGGGCTTCTATATTCTTAATCATTGTTTGTCTGTTTTGTCAATTGTTGAGATTGGAGTGTTGAAGTCTCTAATTATAATTGTGAATAGTCTATTTTTCCTTTTAGTATTATCATTTTCACATAATTTTATTTTGAAGCACTTATATTAACTGCAAAGACATTTTAAATTGTTATTTCTACTTGGTGAAATGTTCCCTTTATCATTATGTAATATCCCTCCATATCTGTTGTGATATTCCTTGTTCTGGGGTCTAGTTTGTGTGAGATTAATGTAGCCACACCAGTTTTGATTACAGTTTGTATGATATACATTTCTCCATTCTTTCACTTTTAATCGATCCATGTCTATTCTATTTTTTTTGAGACATCTGTCTTTTATTAGATTTGAAGACAGTTATTTTTACTGTAACTTCAGGTCTATGATAGATTATAAAAATCTAATTTGTAGAGTGTTGGATTTTTTTATTGCTATAGAGGTGCTTGGAACACTCTACAGTTTTCTGAATTCTAAATAGAATAAATAAACTTTCAATTTTTACTAAGCTGTACCTTTTTTTGGAAAGAGATTGGAATTGTGATGCTCCTCCAGGTGTGTAGATGCCTGCTATAGCTCTCTGGCAATATTCACACACACACACACACACACACACGCACACATACACATACACACACACACTGACACTGTATATTGAGAGGGCTTATAAATCTCCCTGACACTTAGAAAGGAAAAAAAATACCAGGATGAATGCCATTTGGGAAAACCTTCCTTATTCACTAAAAGCCCTTGGGTCTTTTGTGGCAAGAATTGCTAGTTTCCCATTACAACTTTGTTTTTAGTAAGGGAACTCCAATTTTAATTTGGACACATGAGTAGGGATAAAAACCACCTTTTCTTAACTTTTCTAGCAGTTAGTCATGTGATGACATTATGAACAAAAAGATATAAGAATAATTATTATGTAGGTTTTCCTGAAATCCTGATTAAAGGGAACTGCCTCATCTGGGAGATGCACATTTATATCCTTCAACCTTTCTTCCTCCAGTGGAAATTATGGCAGGAACCCCAGCAGGCATCTTAGGTGAGGAAGTGATTCTAAGGATGGAAGCCATGTTCTAAATAGCATTATGGAGCAAAACCAAAGGAGTCCTTCCCTCCCTCCCTCCCTCCCTCCCTCCCTCCCTCCCTCCCTCCCTCCCTCCCTTCCTCCCTTCCTTCCTTCCTTCCTTCCATATTATACTTTACAAATATGTATTCATTTTTCTATGTGCCAGGGATTTTTCTAACTACTAAATAAGAGTGAATTTTAAAAAAAGAAAATCATTGACTGACTTCATGGACCTTTCCAAGGCTAGAGATAGGCAATAAACAAATAAAATATGTATTTACGTGGATGATAAGCATTATCAATAAAATAATCAGTCAAGTGTGTTAGAAAATACTAGCCTAGAGAGAGGTGGCCATAGAAGGTCCTACTTTCAAGTAAAATGGAGTAAACAAACACTTGAAGGAGGTGAGGAGAGGACATTTCTTGGTGAGAGTTGATGGAGGGATTAACAAGATAAGCACTCTGAGGGAGAAGTGCCTGCTTATTCGAAGAATGGTGAGGGTTACCGTGTGGCTGCAGTGACGTGATAGAGAGGTGGCTGGGGAGTGGGAGGAGTGACAGGGATCGGTGACAACAGTGCAAGAGGAAACTTTAGCGATTGATGGATATACTCACCATTCTGATTAAGACGGTAGTTTCATGGGTATATACATAGTCAAAAGTTAAAATTGTATACTTTAATTATGTACAGATTATTTTATGTCAGTTATGCTTCAATAATTTTTTTAAAGAATTCTTTTCTTGTGTGTGTTCTTTTTAAATTTATTTATTTTATTTATTTTATTTTTGGGTGCATTGGGTTTTCGTTGCTGCGTACGGGCTTTCTCTAGTTGCCCAGTGGGCTAAGGAAGCGTTTCTGGGATGGAGGAGAGATGAAAGATGGATGCAAAAAGGAAATAGACAGAGTCGTATAGAGCCAAGGAGTCCAGGGATGAAGCCATCCTGGCAACCTTGTCTTCTTGTGGGGCTGATAGAAAGAGGTGGGCAGTGCACAATGAGATTCACTCTGATTGTCTCCAGATTAACAGTGAGGGTAAAGTTGTGAGTGCTGGGGAAGACTGAGGTGGAGAGTTTTGCCTGAATCTTGCAGCAGTGCCAGTGACCCTCATCTGTCACCTCTGGACTTTCATATGAAACACACTCTTTTGTTTAAACCTTTGTTATTTTGGACTTTTCTTTTATGTGCAACCAAACCAAACCGCACTTGATACCATTTGCTTTCTGTCATGCACTCTGAGGTTAGAAACCAGAATTTCATCTCCTATGCTATGTCATCAGATGTTGAGCTCTGGCAGTGAAATAAATTAGCATAAGACAATTCATAGATTCAGAACAAATTGACCTTAGCTTCGTCCCAAGAGCTGAGAATTCTTTTCATAAAAAGACTTGGACATTTTTCAAAGAAAGTGGTCGATTTGAACCTTCATAAGATGACCCTGATACCACAAACCACTTGAGAAATTGTTTTGGCTTGTTGGGTTCAGGAATATCAATAGGAGATTCATTCTCTGGTATCTTTGAGGCCAGTTATCCTGCTTTCATCCTCAGCGTTCCTAGGAAAGAGAATTATTATGTCAAATAGGTAATTAAGCTGAAGCTTAGTTCCTGAGTTGTTATGTTCAGATAAAGCTGCTCCGCAGGGGTAACAAATGCACACACAAGATGGGAGGAGGAGCGCTCCCCAGCAGTGCTGGGCAGTTGATAGATGAAGGCAGTGGTCCTAGTATCTCAGCACATCTGCTGCCTCTCAACAGGAGTCATCCATCAGTGCATGACTGAAAGGGGCCAAGCACAGCCCTGCTCCATGTCTTTGCTTCCAGCTGCCTTGCTAAACATGGCAATCATTATCATGCCTGAGCGGCCAGCCCTCCCACATCCCAAGCTGGCCTGAATGCTTGATGGATGCTTTAATCTTGGCCCTGGTGAAGGGCAGCATACAGTTCAATTAAGATGTGGCCAAAAATCCCCCCTGAACAATACCTTGGAGGCAGTGAGTATAGAGGACTTATAATTAGATGACTTGACTTCAAATTCTAATTTATTCCTCTACTGATTTTGTGAGCCTGGATGAGTCACTTAGCTGTTAGGAGTCTCTGTTTCTTTCTTTTTTTTTTTTTTTTTCCCACGTGGCATGCAGGATCTTAGTTCCATGACCAGGGATCGTACCCATGCCCCCTGCAGTGGAAGAACAGAGTCTTAACCACTGGACTGCCAGGGAAGTCCCAAGTCTCTGTTTCTTATACTACAAATTACCTAGATTCACGTAATAGTTAATGAATGCCTACTAAGATCTAGAGATTGTGCTAGGAGGAAGAGGTCCAAGGAAGATGAGATGCATTTCCTGCCTTAAAGGAGCTCATGGATTAGTGAAGAAGACACAGTCTATAATAGATATTTTCTTCCTCATGGCTTGTCGAGACTGTTCAATGAGCGGATGTGTATAAAGGGACTTGAAAGCCTAAAATACTTAATAAATGTAAGCTGATGCCACAGCTCTTGAAGGTAATGATTTTACAAATAATTAGGGGCACCTGAATACAGTACTCAACTTTTCCCTTTCTCTGTGTTCCCCAAAGTCAGTAACATAAAAACAATTCAGTGTAATTCCTTATGACCTCCTGTGTCTTCAACAAATTGAATGGAGATAATAAAATCTATCTTGCAAATCTACTGTGTGTATCCAGCGAGTTAATTCATGTGAAAGTGCTTCATAAACTACACAGAGCTATAGAGATCAGGACTTTATAATAAAGTTGTTGCAGTTGTTATTCCTGGGATCATCATCTTCTTGTGGTTGAGGAAGTGAGGAGAGCACAGGGGAGAGAGAAAAGAAGCTAGTTTGAATCTGTATCATGATGGCTCTGACATGAGCCTTCCTCCAGCTTACTTCCACCTGGAGGAAGTGGGCATGATGCAAAGAACCCAGAACCTTCCTTGAAGAATATAGAAGCTGCTTGTTTATCTACAGGAAAAAGGGAGCCCTGACCGGAAAGAAGAATCAGGGTTCTCAATGACACAATTGTCTTCTTTTAGTTTTCCTTTCGTCTTGTCCATTCCTGCTTAACCTAGACTTCTGAAATGATTATCTTTATCAGGCAATACACAAAGAACATATTGTGGTCTCCTTGGTGTGGCCCTCAAATGGGCTTCAAAATTCAATCCAATTCCACTACAGTTTTAAAACCTATTAGATACTCACCTCCATTCACCCCAAGTGTTTTACGTGTGTGCAGAATGGCAGGAAAGAGATGGCTTCAGTTATGTGAAGGACCCTTAGTGGAAAAAAAAACCCATCAGGCTTGTTGTGTGTAGCCCTCAAGGGCTGGAAAGGAATCAATGAGTAAAAGTTTAGTGAGACAAGACCAGATCAATACTGGAGTACTGTGGGCTACAAAGTACTAGGACTACAAAGATAAAGCAACATATTCCCAGTTCTCAAGGAACTCGGAATAAAGTAGGAGAGATAAACATGTAAACAAATACATAGATAATAATATGATGATTACAACTCTACAATGCTATGTAAAGTTCCTGCGCACATCTCAGTAAAAATAATAATAATATGAAATAACACTGAAACTACCTTCAAAACACTATGGGCATTCTGGATTTCCAGGAGCCAACTCTTTTCACCATCTCCATTGCTACCAACTCTGGTTGAAGACACTATAATAGTATCTCCTGGATTACTGAAGTATTGGGATTGGCCAAAAAGGTCGTTCTGTTTTTTCCATAAGATGTAACATCTTATCGGATGTTTATTTACAGGAAAAAACCAATAGCTAACTGATTTCCAAAGTCTTACGCAAACAATCTGTTCTCTACAAAGCAGCCGAAGGGATCCTGTTAAAACATAAGGGAGGAATTTCAAGTTTAGCTACAATGGAGGATCCAATATAGATCAAAACCTCTTGCTGAGTAAAATATATGAAATAACTATTTTCCGATGTCACTCCTTTGCTCAAAATCCTGAAATTGGTTTCACACTAATTTCAATTAGTGTGAAAGTAAAAGTTCTTACAATGGTCCATGAGGTTTTGCGGATTTTGACCCCTTCTTATTCCTCCATCCCCACTTTTTATGTTCTACATTTTACTTTCTCTGACCAGCCACACCGTCCTCTTGGCTATTCTTCAAACATTAAAAGTATTCTCCACCTTGGGAAATTTGCAGTTCCTATTTCTTTGGCACAGAATGCTCTTCCAAAATATATCCACGTCAGGTGTTTGTTCTCAGTGAAGTATTTCCTGATTTCTTACTTTAAATTGATTGTTCCATCTACTGGCACCCCATACATCTACTGGCACCCCATACATTATTTCTACTTTATTTTTCTCTATGGGGCTTATAGTAACATCACATTCTCTATAATTTGTTTATGGACCTCACTTTTGGATTTTCCCTACTAGAATGTAGGTCCCATGAGAGCAGGAAATAGCTCTACTTTTATCACATAGAACAGTTCCCGGCAAATAGAAGGTGCTTGTCTTATTTATTTAAGTATAAATAAATGACGTATTCCACTTTAGAAAACCAGTTTCTCCCTAGTGGTAAGTATGATTCATTTATACTTACCATTCCCCGAGGGAACCAACACAGATTTCAGAATATATATGCTTTAATATTTAGCATTTCTACTCAAATGTCACCTCCAAAAGGAGGTCTTCCCTTAATGTCATGTCTAAAATAACAACCTCATCAACCTTTGTTCCTTTACCTGCTTTAACTTTGTTCACAGCACTTATAATTACTTTATATTTTGTCACATGTTGGCTTGCTTATTTATATTCTGTCTTCTGTACTAGAGCGTCATATTTACGAAGATAGGAAACATGTCTATTTTGCTCATTGTTACCCCAGTACTGGTATTCATATCTTGCACCACTTAGAAAAAAAAAAAAAAAAAGCTAAATGAATGCATTTGTTTTTAAAGTGATCACTAAAAGAAAGAGCTTTTAAATTAATAGCAGGGTAGTGAAGTGATGGCATGAAATTTTCTATGAATCATATTTATAAAAACTGTTTAAAGAAAAAACTAGTTAATAACACCAGAAAGAATCCAAAACCTCTGGAAGTCTCTGGGGAGTTTAATTTTGGAAAAATGCAATTGGAAAAGGTAAATATTGTGACCTGGTGGTTTTCTGACATGAGAGAATTGTCCAACCACTCTGATTACAGCTTCAGAAATATAGCTTAATTGGTTAGAGTGTCAGAGATAAAATTTTAGGGCTATAAAAAAGCAACTGGAAATTTAAAGGGGAATCCTTGCAGAGAGAAAACAACAGAAGGAATAAGAACCAAAATCTGACTATAAATGCTCCCGGAATCCCTTGATGTTAGTTAAATTATGATTGTATGGAACATATCTCAGGGAACCAATACAAATGCAGACAAAAACCAAGGAGAAATCTAATCTAGAATGATAGAGCTATATGGGGGTCTAACCTATGAATTACCTGGGTTTTCTTTTAATTGAGTGCATTCCCCAACTCTGAAGAGCTCAGGTGAAATTTCACAAGTTTGAAGTTTCAAAAACTGAAGTTTCACAAGTTTGAAGTGTCAGAGGACAAAGTCCTAAACCTGCAGAACAGCTGAAAATTATGAGGGATTCCCTCTAAGCAAGAAACGACCAAGAATGTGAGCCTCATCTCTGCCCAGACCTTTAGAGGAATGCCAAATTATGCATTATTTCCTCTTTTTCAGGACATGTCTTGCTATTTCTTACTTTTGGTGCTTTGCTCAAGCCATCTATTCCTTCACATAAATACATCTTCTTTTCTTTTTCTTTTTTAACATTTTTATTAGAGTATAATTGCTTTACAATGTTTTGTTAGTTGCTGCTGTATAACAACTTGAATCAGCTATATGTATACATATATCCCCATATCTCCTCCCTCTTGCATTTCCCTCCCACCCTCCCTATCCCACCTCTTTAGGTGGACACAAAGCATTGAGCTGATCTCCCTGTGCTATGCAGCTGCTTCCCACTAGCTATCTATTTTACATTTGGTAGTGTATATAAGTCCATGCCACTCTCTCACTTCGTCCCAGCTTACCCTTCCCCCTCCCCATGTCCTCAAGTCAATTCTCTACGTCTGGATCTTTATTACTGTCCTGCACCTCGGTTCTTCAGAACCATTTTTATTTTTATTTTTTTAGATTCCATATATATGTGTTAGCATACAGTATTTGTTTTTCTCTTTCTGGCATATTTTGCTCTGTATGACAGTCTCTAGGTCCATCCACCTCACTGCAAATAATTCAATTTCGTTTCTTTTTATGGCTGGGTAATATTACATTGTATATATGTGCCACATCTTCTTTATCCATTCATCTGTTGATGGACACTTAGGTTGCTTCCATGCCCTGGCTATTGTAAATAGTGCTGTAATGAACATTGTGATACATGACACTTTTTGAATTATGGTTTTCTCAGGGTATGTGCCCAGTAGTGGCTTTGCTGGGTAATATGGTAGTTCTATTTTTAGTACTTTAAGGAACCACCATACTGTTCTCCATAGTGGTTGTATCAATTTACATTCCCACCAACAGTGCAAGAGGGTTCCCTTTTCTCCACACTCTCCCCAGCATTAATTGTTTGTAGATTCTTTGATGATGGCATTTTTGACTGGTGTGAGGTGATACCCATTGTAGTTTTGATTTACATTTCTCTAATGATTAGTGATGTTGAGCATCCTTTCTTGTGTCTGTTGGCAATCTGTATATCTTCTTTGGTGAAATGTCTATTTAGGTCTTCTGCCCATGTTTGTATTGGGTTGTTTGTTTTTTTGATATTGAGCTGCATGAGCTGCTTGTATATTTTGGAGATTAATCCTTTGTCAGTTGCTTCGTTTGCAAATATTTTCTCCCATTCTGAGGGTTGTCTTTTCATCTTGTTTATGGTTTCCTTTGTTGTGAAAAAACTTTTCAGTTTCATTAAGTCCCATTTGTTTATTTTTGTTTTTATTTCCATTTCTCTAGGTGGTGGGCCAAAAAGGATCTTGCCGTGATTTATGTCATAGAATGTTCTGCCTGTGTTTTCCTCTAAGAGTTTTATAGTGTCTGGCCTTCCATTTAGGACTTTAATCCATTTTGAGTTTATTTTTGTGTATGGTGATAGGGATTGTTCTAATTTCATTCTTTTACATGTAGCTGTCCACTTTTCCCAGCACCACTTATTGAAGAGACTGTCCTTTCTCCATGGTATACTCTTGCTTCCTTTGTCAAAGATAAGTTGACCATATGTGCATGGGTTTATCTCTGGGCTTTCTATCCTGTTTCATTGATCTATATTTCTGTTTTTGTGCTAGTACCATACTGTCTTCATGACTGTAGCTTTGTAGTATAGTCTGAAGTCAGGGAGCATGATTCCTCCAGCTCCATTTTTCTTTCTCAAAATTGCTTTGGCTATTCGGGGACTTTTGTGTTTCCATACAAATTGTGAAATTTTTTGTTCTAGTTCTGTAAAAAATGCCATTGGTAGTTTGATAGGGATTTTCTGCATACAGGTCTTTTGTCTCCTTAGGTAGGTTTATTCCTAGATATTTTATTCTTTTTGTTGCAATGGTAAATGGGAGTGTTTCCTTAATTGCTCTTTCAGATTTTTCATCATTAATGTATAGGAATGCAAGAGATTTCTGTGCATTAATTTTGTATCCTGCTACTTTAGCAAATACATTGATTAGGTGTAGTAGTTATCTGGTAGCACATTTAGGATTCTCTATGTATAGTATCGTGTCATCTGCAAACAGTGAGTTTTACTTCTTCTTTTCCAAACTGGATTCCTTTTATTTCTTTTTCTTCTCTGATTGCTGTGGCTAAAATTTCCAAAACTGTGTTGAATAATAGCGATGAGAGTGGGCAACCTTGTCTTGTTCCTGATCTTAGTGGAAATGGTTTCAGTTTTTCACCATTGAGAACAACGTTGGCTGTGGGTTTGTCTTATATGGTTTTTATTATGTTGAGGTAAGTTCCCTCTATGCCTACTTTCTGGAGGGTTTTTTAAATCATAAATGCATGTTGGATTTTGTTGAAAGCTTTTCTGCATCTATTGAGATGATCATATGGTTTTTATCCTTCAATTTGTTAATATGGTGTATCATATAGATTGATTTGCGTATATTGAAGAATCCTTGCATTCCTGGGATCAAACCCACTTGAGCATGGTGTATGATCCATTTAATGTGCTGCTGGATTCTGTTTGGTCGCATTTTGTTGAGGATTTTTGCATCTGTGTTCATCAGTGATATTGGCCTGTAGTTTTCTTATTTTGTGACATCTTTGTCTGGTTTTGGTATCAGGGTGATAGTGGCCTCATAGAATGAGTTTGGGAGTGTTCCTCCCTCTGCTATATTTTGGAAGAGTTTCAGGATAGGTGTTAGCTCGTCTCTAAATATTTGATGGAATTCGCCTGTGAAGCGATCTGGTAATGGGCTTTTGTTTGTTGGAAGATTTTTAATCACAGTCTCAATTTCAGTGCTTGTGATTGGTCTGTTTATATTTTCAATTTCTTCCTGGTTCAGTCTCCAAAGGTTGTGCTTTTCTAAGAATTTGTCCATTTCTTCCATGTTGTCAATATTGTAGGCATATAGTTGCTTGTACTAATCTCTCATGATCCTTTGTATTTCTGCAGTGTCAGTTGTTACTTCTCCTTTTTCATTTCTAAGTCTAGTAATTTGAGTCTTCTCCCTTTTTTTTTTTTGATGAGTCTGGCTAATGGTTTATCAATTTTGTTTATCACCTCAAAGAACCAGCTTTTAGTTTTATTGATCTTTGCCATTGCTTCCTTCATTTCTTTTTCATTTATTTCTGATCTGATCTTTATGATTCTTTCCTTCTGCTAACTTTGGGGTTTTTTTGTTCTTCTTTCTCTAATTGCTTTAGGTGCAAGGTTACATTGTTTATTTGAGATGTTTCTTGTTTCTTGAGGTAGGATTGTACTGCTATAAACTTCCCTCTTGAGACTGCTTTTGCTGCATACCATAGGTTTTGGGTCGTCTTGTTTTCATTGTCATTTGTTTCTAGGTATTTTTTGATTTCCTCTTAGATTTCTTCAGTAACCTCTTGGTTATTTAGTAGTGTATTGTTTAGCCTCCTGTGTTTGTATTTTTTACAGATTTTTTTTCCTGTAATTGAAATCTAGTCTCATAGCATTGTGGTCGGAAAAGTTACTTGATATGATATCAATATTCTTAAATTTACCAAGGCTTGATTTGTGAGCCAAGATATGATCTATCCTGGATAATGTTCCGTGAGCACTTGAGAAGAAAGTGTAATCTGTTTTTTTGGATGGAATGTCGGATAAATATCAATTAAGCCCATCTTGTTTAATGTATCATTTAAAGCTTGTGTTTCCTTATTTATTTTCATTTTGGATGATCTGTCCTTTGGTGAAAGTGGGGTGTTAAAATCCTCTAGTATTATTGTTTTACTCTTGTTTTCCCCTTTTATGGTTGTTAACATTTGCCTTATGTATTGAGGTGTTCCTATGTTGGGTGCATAAATATTTACAATTGTTATATCTTCTTCTTGGATTGATCCCTTGATAATTATGTAGTGTCCTTCCTTGTGTCTTGTAATAGTCTTTATTTTAAAATGTATTTTGTCGGATATGACAATTGTCACTCCAGCTTTCTTTTGATTTCCATTTGTGTGGAATATCTTTTACCATCCCCTCACTTTCAGTCTGTATGTGTCCCTAGGTCTGAAATGGGTCTCTTGTAGACAACATATATACAGGTCTTGTTTCTGTATCCGTTCAGCCAGTCTATGTCTTTTGACTGGAGCATTTAATCCATTTACATTTAACGTAATTATTGATATGTATGTTCCTATTACCATTTTCTTAATTGTTTTGGATTAGGTATTGTACGTCTTTTCCTTCTCTTGTGTTTCCTATCTATAGAAGTTCCTTTAGCATTTATTGTAAAGCTAGTTTGATGGTGCTGAATTCTCTTAGCTTTTGTTTGCCTGCCAAGGTTTTATGAATCTGAATGAGATTTTTGCTGGGTAGAGTAATCTGGATTGTAAGTTTTCCCCTTTCATCACTTTAAATATGTCCTGCCACTCCCTTCTGGCTTGCAGAGTTTCTGCTGAAAGATCAGATGTTTACCTTATGGGGATTCCCTTGTATGTTATTTGTTGTTTTTCCCTTGCTGCTTTTAACATTTTTTCTTTGTATTTAATTTTTGATAGTTTAATTAATATGTGTCTTGGCGTGTTTCTCCTTGGATCTATCCTTTATGTGACTCTCTGCACTTCCTGGAATTGATTGACTATTTCCTTTCCCATATTAGGGAAGTTTTCACCTATAATCTCTTCAAATATTTTCTCAGTCCCTTTCTTTTTCTCTTCTTCTTCTGGGACCCCTATAAGTCACATGTTGGTGTGTTTAATGTTGTCCCAGAGGTCTCTGAGACTGTCCTCAATTATTTTCATTCTTTTTTCTTTATTCTGCTCTGTGGTAGTTATTTCCACTATCTTATCTTCCAAGGCACTTATCCGTTCTTCTGCCTCTGGTATTCTGCTATTGATTCCTTCCAGAGAATTTTTAATTTCATTTATTTTGTTATTCATCATTGTTTGTTTGCTCTTTAGTTCTTGTAGGTCCTTGTTAAACGTTTTTTGTATTTTCTCCATTCTATTTCCCAGATTTTGGATCATCTTTACTATCATTACTCTGAATTCTTTTTCAGGTAGACTGTCTATTTCCTCTTCATCTGTTTGGTGTGGTGTGTTTTTACCTTGTTCCTTCATCTGCTGCGTATTTCTCTGTCTTTCATTTTGTCTAAGTTACTGTATTTGGGGTCTCCTTTTGCAGGCTGCAGGTTCATATTTCCAGTTGTTTTTGGTGTCTGACCCCAGTGGGTAAGGTTGGTTCAGTGGGTTGTGTAGGCTTCCTGGTGGAGGGGACTGGTGCCTGTGTTCTGGTGGATGAGGCTGGATCTTGTCTTTCTGGTGGGCAGGACTACGTCTGGTAGTGTGTTTTGGGGTATCTGTGAACTTATTATGATTTTAGGCAGCCTCTCTGCTAAGGGGTGGGGTTGGGTTCCTGTCTTGCTAGTTGTTTGGCATAGGGTGTCCAGCACTATAGCTTGCTGGTCATTGAGTGGAGCTGGGTCTCAGCATTGTGATGGAGATATCTGGGAGAGCTTTCACCATTTGATATTACATGGGGCTGGGAGGTCTTTGGTGGACCAATGTCCTGAACTCAGCTCTCCCACCTCAGAGGCTCAGGCCTGACACCTGGTTGGAGCAACAAGCCCCTGTCAGCCACATGGCTCAGAAGAAAAGGGAGAAAGGAAAGAACGAAAGAAAGAAAGAAGGAATGAAAGAAAAAGAAAGAAAGAAAGAAAGGAAGGAAGGAAGGAAGGGAGAAAAAGAAAAGAAAAGAAATAAAGTTATTAAAATAAAAAATAGAAAAAATTATTAAAAATAAAAAAGTAATAAAAAAAGAAGAGAACAACCAAACCAAAAAAACAAATCCACCAATGATAACAAGTGCTAAAACTATACTAAAAAAAAAAAAAAAAAAAAGGACAGACAGAACCCTAGGACAAATGGCACAAGCAAAGCTGTACAAACAAAATCACAGAAAGAAGCATGCACATACACACTCACAAAAAGAGAAAAAGGAAAAAATATATATATATATATACAAAGGACGAGAGCAACCAAATCAATAAACAAATCTACCAATGATGTTAAGTTCTAAATACTAAACTAAGAGAAACATAAAACCAGAAACAAATTAGAAGCAGAAAGCAAACCCCAAGTCTACAGTTGCTCCCATAGTCCACTGCCTCAATTTTGGGGTGATTTGTTGTCTGTTCAGGTATTCCACAGATGCAGCGTACATCAAGTCGATTGTGGAGATTTAATCCGCTGCTCCCAAGGCTGCACGGAAATACCCTTTCTATTCTTTGTTCGCACAGCTCCTGGGGTTCAGCTTTCGATTTGGCCCTGCCTCTGCTTGTAGGTCACCTGACGACGTCTGTTCCCCACCCCGAAAGGACAAGGTTAAAGTATCCGCTGATTAGGGGGCTCTGGCTCACTAAAGCCGGGGGGAGGGAGGGGTAAGGAATGCAGGGCGATAGCATGATGTTGCAATAGCCTGAGGTATGCCATGTGCTCTCCCAGGGAAGTTGTCCCTGGATCACGGGACCCTGGCAGTGGCAGGCTGCACAGGCTCTCGGGAGGGGAGGTGTGGATAGTGACCTGTGCGTGCACACAGGCCTCTTGGTGGGGCGAGCCGTATACGCACAGGCTCTCGGGAGGGGAGGTGTGGATAGTGACCTGTGCTTGCACACAGGCTTCTTGGTGGCTGCAGCAGTACAGTTAGCATTCCATGCCTGTCTCTGGTGTCCGCAATGATAGCCACAGCTTGCATCTGTCTCTGGAGCTCGATTAGGCGGTGCTCTGAATCCCCTCTCCTTGCACACCCCGCAATAATGGTCTCTTGCCTCTTAGACAGGTCCAGACTTTTTCCCAGACTCCCTCCCGGCTAGCTGTGGCACACTAACCCCCTTTAGGCTGTGTTCATGTAGCCAACCCCTCTCCTCTCCCTGGGATCTAATCTCTGAAGCCCGAGACTCAGCTCCCAGCCCCCACCCGCCCCAGTGGATCAAAAATACATCTTTTATACCTATCTTTTGAAATCTTACACATTTTTAAAATCTCCTCTAAATTGTGAGCTACATGAAGGTAGGGACTGTATCTATTATGTTCACTGTTGATGCTCTAGTTCTTCTCAGAAGCCTTACACATGATAATGATGATGATGAGGAGGAGGAGGAGGATGACAATGACAGTATATGCTCAATACATATTCGTTGAATAAATGATGTATTGAGAGACTATTCATAATGGCCCTCTTACAGTGGGATTATGGTGGAGACTGTTTATAAACCTCAGTACCAGAGACCCATAATGAGGGGAATGTAGCCAAAATGGTATAAGAACACTGGTTTTAAATAAAGAGTACATTGGAGAAGGTGTGCCTGGAGCAACTACTCAGCCATGTCTGGATGGGATGGGGACCTTGAGTAACTCTTCAGTGACCTACTAGGTTTAAGAAAATACTGCATGAGAGTGTAGAGGCTAAGACCCATTCATGTAAGAGGGAGTAAGACCTGGAGGTCTGCAGAGCAGTGACTGTGATATCAAAAAACCTGGTATGCCACAATCAATTGTCATGTGTTCTACAAATAGTTTGTCATTTGTAAGAGTACAGACTATATGGATGAGAATGATGCACTTTGGATGTTTTTAAAGTAATGTGGACTCAAGGTTAATTCAGTAACAAAGCTGCTCTCAGTCGATTGCCTTCTGATATATTTTCTTAAATGGGTCAGAAGTGTTGGGGTTAATGTTGATGCATACTTTGGGTCTACGTGGACTCTGGAGTGTATAGCACAGGAAAATACATTTTGTCCTGTGGTTTGAAACAGAATATAGGTAGAGAAGAGCTGCTCTGGATTCTAGGTGAGTGTTTGAGAAGAGTGCAAGGCCTGAAATTGGGGTCCCTCAAGGTGACAATGAAGTCGAGATTTCAGGGCTGATGAAGCTTACGCTGATGTTGCAATAACCAGTGTGTTCTCCAACTGACCCCAACTGTTTCATAGTGAGTGGCAATTCCTAAGGAGGCAAAGATGAACTAGAAATAAATGCTGTCCCTGAAAGAATTTGAAATATTTCAGAGGATCTATACCTCTTCCTCAGGCTTGACTTTCATGCCCCCTCCTCAAAGTGTGACTCCCTGAAGGACTTTATGTAGTACTTCTTCCTTATTTCCCCCTCCACTCCCTTCCCCACCATTTGTATTTTGTATAAGGATAGATCTTGATACTTGTTTATCTAACATGCTCCCTGTCCTGAAAGCTCTAGAAGAGCAGGAACCCCTTCTCTTTGTTCACAAGGCATAAACTGGACTGGATACAGTTCCCAGCACAAATTATTATTATTATATCTGCAAATATTTATTGAACAAATGGAGGTAAGGATAAATGAATAAAGAGTGAGCAAGTAAATAAACATCTATCTTTTGTAAAGCTCAAGAAAAGCTCTGTTTGGAGGGGAGAGGTTACTTTTAAAAGCTGTTCTTAGAGGTCCAGGGGAAGTGTTGAGAAGTCTTTTCTGATCAGTATGCATTTGTCCGGCAGCACCAGCTGTGACTAATTCACTCTTGTCTCCCAGGGATTGACTCCAGAGCTTCTGTAATGAATGGCTACAGTGACTTTAATGACAGCACTGCCTGGACACAATGAATGCCCAGCAGGAAGCAGGAAGCTCTCAAACACAGCAAGGGGCAAATACTAGATGGCCAATCATTCAAAGCCCAGAAGCACTTTGCATCAGTCTCACCACAAACTGCCCATTATTTAGACTGAAACCATCATCAATGTCCTACAAATGCCAAAGGACACACTAATAACAGGATTCCTGATTCTAGGGTATTTATGTGTATATCGGGTGACTTGGGAATAGAGATGATGTGTGGTTAGTGACCATGGGGTCAAGGGAGAGGTCCTTGACTGGAGAAAGGACAACTTACCAACATATGACTTTGGAAGTTCACTTGTCTACCTTAAATGTCAGTTTGCTCATCTATCCAATGGTGTATACATGCTTTTCCAACAAATGGTGAAGGATAAAACGAAGACACACTCCAACTGTTGGTGTTAATACGTATGTACACATGCAAGTGCATGGATACAGACATACGTTATGTTTACTTGATTTTTAAAATAATATTTAAGTATTCTATTTTTAATTAAAATGTTCAAAAATTATTTGACATACAAGAGGATATAAAATGATTTAAGAAGATGTACAATAGAATTTTATATATATATTTTAGAAAATTGGCCTATATTGGCCGTCTAATTGGGAATTCTTTAAGGAGACATGCTTGTTGAATAATAGTTTTTGGTCCGCTTTTGCACCCAGATTCTAAGGTTGATAAATGAACTCCTCTGTCTAATTTATTGCTGGGAATCACAGATCCATTGTGAAATGCAGTTCAGAGTCTTCAGCACCAAGTGGGTGCCACACACTGCACTGGGTGCTCTCAGAGTCTTGGAGACAAGTCCAAAAGAGTCCTTGCTATCTAGTAAAGGGAACAGAATCCATTACTTTCCTGTGTCCTCAGCCCCCCGGTATTAAAAAAGACCGTCTCCCCAGTTTCTTCATATATTTTATGATAACATTTTGCTTCTATATAAGGATTCCAGCTGCTTTGAACAAGAAAGTGAGGAAGAAGGGCTTGAAGAAATACAATTTCTATGGACTGAATGTTTGTGTCCCCCCAAAATTCATATCTTGAAACCTAATCCTCAATAAGGTGGGGCCTTTTAGAGGTGATTAGGTCATGAGGGTGGAGCCCTCATGAATGAGATTAGTGCCCTTACAAAAGAGACAGAGAGATCCCTCACCCCTTCTGCTGTGTGAGGACACAGTGAAATCAAAGAGAGACCTCGCCAAGCACTGAATCTGCAGGTACCTTAATCTTGGACTTCTTAGCCTCCAGAACTGTGAGAAACACACTTCTGTTGTTTATAAGCCTTCCAGACTATGGTGTTTTGTTAGAGCAGACTGAACAGACGAAGAAAAGTAATTTTAGCCTTAGCATAAACAAGTTAGAAAAGATCTAGAAAGTGGTAATGAGAAGCAGAATGAACACTTCATTTGTAGGAGTATTTTAAAATGTTACAAAAGTAATCTCTGCAAATGAATCTACCTCAACACTGAGGCTGAGAAAGTGGGACAGGGAAGGTGCACCAGCATGTGCACAGGAGAAAAAGGGTTAGGATGATCATTTATAGCCAGATTTCTGCCCCTCTGTCCTGAGCCTGACTGGCATGGATACAGCCTTGTTCCACAAGCTGGCAATAGGTATGGAACAAACCACTATCCATGCAGAGAGCTTTTATGCATTCACATTTAACTTTCTGGAACCTCTCGGCATATTGGGGTTTTTAATTGTATTAGTGCCTCTGCTGAAATATCATCTTTATAATGACTTTCCTGACCAATCTATTTAAAATCACACCCCCCCAATCAATCTCTGTCTTTTTCATCCTCTATATTTTTCATCTTAGTACTTATTCTCACCTGACAAATGTGTCTATGCTTTTCTTCACTGCACCATTCCTAGCGTCTATAAAAGCACTTCCCAGGCATTTTTGTGCCTAAAATTGAACTCAAATGTCCACTTTTTTGTCATTGGGCCTAACTTTTCTTAAAGTTCTGTCTGAGACTCATTCTGAACTCTATTTTCTTTGTCAAAGTTTGAGCTATTTTCTGAAAGTCTCTAAAATGATATCTCTTCTGCAGGTTTATTGTAAACTGACTAGTACTCTCCACTATCCAATAGACAGCAGAAGAGTAACAGGCCATTTTCTGAGGCTGGCTCAGAACCCTGGCATTACCCACACAGTGACTACTCTAACTAAAACCCCACACACAATAGCTAAGTGATGCTTTTCTGACAATTATTTTTCAAGAAATATTTTATATTTTTATTTTTCTCTTTGCAATCTGATCCAATTAAGCAGATGGAAATGAGGGGGGGGAATCACATTTAATTTTGGTTAAGATTACAGTTAAATTTGCAAGTAAGACCTGAACACTAGCAAAAATGCACAGAAACATGCAAATGAGATACCCAAAGGCTGGTGCTCATAATAAATCAATTAACAGGCTTTGAAACTTGTCAACCTGCAGTATTCAGGTGAAGTGAAGAAACACATCTTGAAAGCTGCAGAAATGGGCAAATTGGGTGAGGCCATGTCAGACTCCCCTGCTCAAGCTGAGAAGCCTATTTTGTAGCCTAGAAAAATAAAAAAGGCACAATGCAGACAAAAATAAATTATATGATTTTGTATTCAGCAGCTGCTTTTGAAAATGATGAATGATTCGGAAAAAAATAAAATTAAAAAATTGATTAAAGATCTCAACAAACACTGAAGAAATATCTTTGGGGCAACATTCTCTACCGTAATAAAATATATTGCCGGAAAACAACAGGAAGCTACGTTTGGAAATAGACAAAACAACAAAAAACACTTGAAGATAATTTCTTGCTACATAAAAAACAATTACTGGAATATACAAATGTTTACAAGTAATTAGAAATAAGTGAGCTGGGACTTCCCTGGCGGCACAGTGGTTAAGAACCTGCCTGCCAGTGCAGGGGACACGGGTTTGAGTCCTGGTCCAGGAAGATCCCACATGCCGCAGAGCAGCTAAGCCCACGCGCCACAACTACTGAGCCTGTGCTCTAGAGCCCGTGAGCCACAACTACTGAGCCCATGTGCCGCAACTACTGACGCCCGTGCACCTAGACCATGCTCCACAACAAGAGTAGCCACCGCAGTGAGAAGCCCGTGCACTGCAATGAAGAGTAGCCTCCAGTTGCTGCAACTAGAGAAAGCCCGTGCACAGCGACAAAGACCCAACACAGCCAAAAAAAGAAAAGAAATAAGTGGAATCAACATTTGTGGGATAAGCCAAAGTACAGAGAAAATGTGTAGTCTCAATGCATATATTGGAAAATAAAGAAGGTTGAATATTAGTAAGCTAAGCATTGTACAAAAAAGTTAAAATGAAAACCAACAAAAGTAACAAAATAAGGCCAAAGAAAGTACAAGAAAGGAAATAATGAAACAACGGACAGAAAGTAATCATAAAGGAAACAGTCATAAGAAGTGATCAACTAAACCAAAAGCTAGATCTTTAGAAAGATTATTAAAATAGGCATTTTGGCAAAATTGAATAAGCAGAAAAAGAGAGAAGTGGCAAATGATATAAAAAAATCAAAGTAGGGGAGATGCAGTATAGCTACCTTTGCTATACATCATTAGACCAGGTAGCAAACAATAGATTATAACTTACAATGAAATGAGAAAAGCTTTGAGGAAAGAGCTTAAAAAGGTTGATCATTGTCTCTTAGAGATGGAATTGGGTTGGTGATATCTGGAGAACGAGATGGATTGCCAAAAGAGCAAGTTCATTGCCAGCACCCACTGTCCAGGGCTCACACATCCTATATAAGATGCCTTCCTCGTTGACATCCAGGAAATGCAGAAATCAGGATTTGAAATATATATATCATCTAATCAGCCCCTTGGTCTTTGGCTAAAGTCTCAAGTCTGAAAAATCTCTACAAGGGTCTATAGATCTCACTCTGGCTGATCTCTCTACTCACTTTACACCACTTTCCCCAAGACTCCCTTCATCCCAGCCAGGTGGAGTTGATTCAGTTCTTTGCCCGAGCCAGGTCCTCTCCTGCCTCAGGGCTTTGGTACAACTTTTCCCTCTTTCTGAAAGATTCTACTTGCTTCTCCACATAGTTAACAGCTCCTCATCCTTCAACAACACTTCCTCAGAGAGGTTTACCTTGAAGTTTAAAATTTGATTAGAGTCCCCTGCCATAGGGACCCAGGGCATAAGAGTAGGTGTATCAGACAGCTCCTATTTATGTGCCAACACAGATCCTCTGGCCTCACCTCTCTCCAGGGCCCTTGATCACTTGTTCCGAATCCTGCACCTCTGTGGCCACAAGCTCCGAATGCACTTCCAGCTCTCATACTTGGTGGATTCCAAGCAGCCAGTGCAGCGGCAGCCTAATTTCATGGGCTGACCTGGCCCACCACCTACCATTGGATCCTGGGGTGTCTGGGTCCATGACAGGACCCAAATAAGCCTCACCCAGAGGGTGACTCCTTGGGCTTCTCCTGAAGCCCTGAAAAGGGCGGATGATAATCCAGAAGTTCAAGGGCATCAACTCCTCTGGGATGAAAGTTGGCCGGTAGTAAGCAGGAGGGAACAATATTAAAAACTCCCTCCCCAGCTCCTCCATTCCCCCAAGGCAAGACTGTTGCAATGAACTGTAGCCTCTTACTCTCTGAATTTGTCTTGAGAAAACAGCAAGCAGCTTATCAGGAAACTGTACACAGCTCCTCTGTGTATTAAACAATCAGGTCAAAACAGCACGTGTTTAGTAGGGGCTAAGTGCTCAATTCTGTTGCATTTAGAAACCACCTGGATACTGGAACCCATAGTTTAGAAGGCCCCTGTCTGGTCCCACTCTAGCCACACCCCACCTCACGAGGGTGATGCCTTCAGTGACAAGGGATTTTCTGACCTGGGTCCTTATCAGAGAGACCCTCTGTAGGTACCCTAGGTTGACATTTCCCACAGCTGACACTCTCTTACCCTGGCTTTATTTTTTCCTATTTCTTGAACTGTATTTACATATAGATTAATTATATATTTGCCTATGTTTACTCCCAGATTTTAAACTCCAGGAGCTCATGACCTTTCTCCTCCTTTGTACATTATGTATTATACATGTAATATTTCATTTAATTCTCCAAACAAATTTGTAAAGAATGCACAATTTTCACCTCTATTTTACAAATGAGGAAACTGGAGCATAGAGGAGTCCAAAAATTTAGCCTCAAGTTCACATAGCTAAGAAATAATACACTGAAGGCAATAACCACTCCTGGGTACAAGAGTAGCATCACAAGAGGTCGTTTAAGCCATTGGAGAGGATAAGGTCACTGGGAAGGTACATTAGTGGGAACCCACTAGTCCAGGGATTAAACCTGGGAAACGCCAACCTTACAGAGGTGAGCCCAGATCAGGTGGCTGCAGAGGTGACTGAATGGGTTTCCCTTTCAGTGACTGAAAACAGAACCAGAAGTCTTGACCCTCTTAGCTTTCCCTGGGCTAATGCTGAGTGTCCTCATTGTGATATCCATGGATGACATGAGGTTCTGCTTTCAAAACGGGGCCAAGGAGGGCACAGAGTCACTGGCACCGGAAGTTGATGGCCTCCTCTCCAGTCATCTTGGCCTAAACTGCAACCAGATCCATGCACATGTTGCAAGGGTCCCTCCCTCTATGGCTTTCCAAGGATGAATAAATAAATCACACCGAGTTGATTTTCATAAACTGTGTACGCTTATGGATTCCTTTTCTAGGGCTAACGTAACAAAGTACCACAGTATGAGTGATCTAAACAACATGACGTTGTTTAACAGTTCTGGATGCTAGAAGTCCAAGATCAAGTTGTCTGCAGAGGCAAGCTCCCTCTAAGGGTTTTGTTCCAGGGATCTCACTCAGCTTCTGGTAGTTCCTTGGCTTGTAGCAGCACAACTCTAATTTTCATTTGGTGTTCTTTCTTTGCACCGTTTTATCTCCAAATTTCCCTTTTGTGAGGACATCAGCCAGATTGGTTTAGGGGCCCATGCTACTCTGGTATGACCTCATCTTAACCAATTATACCTACAGTGACCTTATTTCCAAATGAGGTCACATTCCGAGGTATTGGTGGTTAGGACTTCCACATGAACTTTAGAAGGACACACTTCAACCCATAACAACAAATATATTTTTCCTCGCATGTCTAAAGGGTCATTCCTCTTTAGGCATTCCTTCCTTTCTCTCGATCACTGATGTCAGCATTGCGCGCCATGTAACGTAATAGCTAAGAAGATGGGCTCTGGGTCCAGACTGCCTGGGTTCAAAACCAAGCTCCACCACTTATCAGCTGTGCAATTTTAGGCAAGCTGCTTTCCCTCGCTATCCTCAAGTTCCTCATTTACAAACTTGGAATGATAACTTCACTGGGTTATTGTGAGGAATAAAGGAGTTATTGTGAGGAATAATGCATGAAGCATTAAAGCACGTGGCACAGAGCTCTGGATAAGTTTTCTCTTATTACTATAAATCCACCACCTTGCTTTCTGTGCAGTTTTAATTTACAAGCATGTTTCCGTATCTAACATCATTTTATCAACACAGAATCCTCTGAGTTAGACCAGGATTTTAAATTCTCATTTCCAAATGCAAGAAGGTACAGAGGCGCAGGAAAACAAAGCGCCTTGTTCGAGAAAACCAAGTAGACAATGGCAACACAATTCTAGGCCCCAGGTGATACGATTGCCAGACATGGTGTCTTTAACTGACACCAGTCTGCATGGTTAAGCAGATTAAATTTAATTATTAAGACAAATATCATATGATATCATTTATATATGGAATCTACAAAAAGGGTACAAATGAACTTATTTACAAAACAGAAGTAGAGACACAGATGTAGAATACAAACTTATGGTTACCAGGGGGTAAGGGGGGCAGGGATAAACTGGGAAATTGGGATTGACATATACACACAACTATATAGATAAAATAGATAACTGATAAGGACCTACTGTATAGCACAGGGAACTCTACTCAATACTCTGTAATGGGCAAAGAAACTAAAAAAAGAGTGGATGCATGTATATGTATAACTGATTCACTTTGCTGTATACCTGAAACTAACAGCATTGTAAATCAACTATACTCCAATAAAAATTTAAATTAAAAAAAAAGATCCCATGAGAAACTTGTCAATTGACCATGACATGAAGCATACACTTAAGTCCAGTCAAACTCTGAGACAAGTGAATCCCATGGCAGTATCACGATTTATAGACGGTGCCCATCTCATCTTTTCTTTGGAAATCCAATCCTCTTTTTAGGCTCTGTGGCAGTTCTATTAAATTTGTCTGCAATATGTTATTCCTGAGACCTTTCGAAGGGGAATGACTGCAAATTGCATGAGTTGCTCAGGCCTTCTGGAAATTATGAGAGAATAGAGTGATGGCATTATGTTAGCTTTTGAAATTCACCCAGAAATAAAATGACTCCTTTTTTTTTTTCTCCCTTTAAGGCTTTCAACATGGACAACACGAGTGGCTGAGATTGAAATTGCTCTGCATTTGCAGTTGGAACTCCTGTGGTGCCCCAGGAATACAAATGGTGGGGAAATCATATAACAATATGGGAAGCTGTCCTGATCAGAACAGTATTCTACTAAATTCACTGAAGATTAAGATTGAATAACGCTGAAGTGTGAAATCCTCCATTATGCAGTCAGCTCCAAAGAAAGAGGTGCCTCTTTTCCAGATACTTGCAAAGTCCTCTCACCCTGGAAGTGTTGAATATAACCCTCTGAGCTTCCTGGGAAATGCAGTTCTAAACATGAATAAACAGGATGCAATGATTCTACTGTGAGTTCTCTGCCAAGATAATCTTTTTGTCATTTTAAAAGTGTGGGGAGGTGATGTGGGCAGTGG
Organism: Physeter macrocephalus; assembly: GCF_002837175.3. NCBI lineage: Eukaryota > Metazoa > Chordata > Mammalia > Artiodactyla > Physeteridae > Physeter > Physeter macrocephalus. The sequence goes on from NC_041228.1 coordinate 9,098,496, forward strand.
GCAAGAGTGACTGAGGCAGGATGCGTGGGTTCAAGTCCTCACTCAGCATCTCTTTTCTTACCACCTAGCTCTGAGCATGGGTCCAGTTCCCTCCCTGTCAATGGTGTGACAGCGCTGAAGGATGACGAACAGCGCCCCCTGTGCACAGTGATTTAACGGTTCTCTGGTTCTTGGACTAAAATAGTAATATTATTAGCAAGCACAGTAAATAATAGCAATCTTATTGTGGGATTTCTAAACCAATACAATTCAAACCAACTAACTAACAAAAAGGCTGATATACAGCTACCAGATTTCATTTTTTCCAAGTAAAGACATTTTTAAAAAAATACTCCCATCTACAAAAAAACTTAATTACATTACATAAAAAAAGGACAATTTAGGACCCAAACTTAAAAAGCAGGGAAGATAATCTTCAATTAAGAGAAGACCATTGACAAGTTTGTGACAACTATAGCACACACACATACATGCACACACGTATTTTTCTCATCTTGCATGGTCCAGTGAGAATTTTATCATGCTCTAAAATTTGTGAACCTTTGGGGAGTAAAATGAGTAGAAGTAAAATTGACAAATATATTAGAACAATTAAATTCAAATAGTATTTTTGAAAAATGTTAACCAATGTCCCTTGCACATACACCAACAACAAAAAAAAATCTAAATACATGGGAAAGAATGAATTAGATGAACAGTTTAACATCAGTTGGTGTCTATATGATAAAACACAAAGCGATATCAGGACATGTATGTGTGTGGTGTGTGTGGTGTGTGTGTGTGTATACATATATAATTTTAATTACACAAAAATTATAGTTTGGGAATATTTGGGGAGAAAATCAACTAGGAAGGAGAAAGTTTGCAGGTGCAAAGAGAAACAAATGGTCTAGGATGTTCAGTCCTCACACTCCTCCAATATGATCTTGTAATACAAAGAGGTACCCATACATCTAATCTGGGCACGAACTTACAGGGAGTGAAACCAGATAACAATGTAAGGGGAAGGGTGTGGGGGCTTTTGTTTTTGTTTTTGTCTTTGCAGAAATATATAAATCCAAGTGTGTTTGGGAACTTTGGGAGAAGTTCCCATCTGGGGCTTCTGGCACTAATCTCAGTTAAGATTTGTGAAGCTAATAAGTCTGGTACTTGTAAAAGTTCATGGCCTCATTTCCTCTGCCATTCTTCCAGCATGGTCTCCAGGAAAAGGTGGAATTTACATTCCTGATGCCTGGTTTGAGCTAGGGTCCTCCAGGCCACCCGTAAGGGAAGTGGCTCTCTCTGCATCTCCTTTCTCAGAGGATGACATCTGCCCAGATAGAGAAGTAGAACCAGGAGTCAATAGAAAAGAATGCCATACACCTTTCAGAAAGTCAATTTGCTCTTGACCTCGTTCATTTAGTCAACATTATTCCCTCGGCAATTACTGTGTGGTAGGCATTATTCCACGCACCGGAATAGATACAATGATGAATAAATCAGAGTCCTGCCTTTCTGAAGCTTCTAGTACCTCAGTGAGAGCACCAGTTAACCCAAGTCACAAGGCAGAGTGAGAAGTTATCACATCAAAAAGGAAATTAACTTTGGACTGTATAATCCACACTGTAATTTTGCTGGTGGTGGTGACAGTGGAACGGGGGTAGCGCTCCAGGCAGAGGGAAGATTATGTGTAACGTTGTTGACGTTTGGAAGCGTGCATGGAATATCCCAAGAATGACAAGCACCGCAGCTGGACAGGCGCACTGAGTATCATTCTCAGAGGGGAAGTCAGAAGTCAGTCTAGGAACACAGAGATCCAAAAGGAAGAAATGGCATTTCTTACGAGTTGCTAACGTGGTGTGGTTTAGGGGCAGGACGAGTGGATTTCCTGAAAAGTTACTGCACCTTCTGCTACAGACTCGGAAATTTCCACCAACAGAGAGCCCCCGCTTTGTGTGCTGTCAGAACTACCCACCCTGGTGAACCCATTCCCCCAACACTGAGGCTTTCAGAGGCTGATTCATCTCAGATTGGCAGGCTCCACTTAGCCCAACTCTGATCTTCCATTCTAACCATGGTGGAGTTGATTTTGGTTCTCCATCATTCCCTTTTAGAGTTCCTGGTAAATTCTAAACCATGTGTAATTTTCTTTTTGTTCATGTGTTTTGTTTTTCTCATGTGCTAGCATCTGGGATCTAAATAGTCCTCAGCACACGTAACCTCTGTGAGATTCTGAGTAGAGTCTTAGTACGTTACATCCCATCCCATCACTACTGGACCCAGAAGAATGACGAGGGGGATGTACCGAAGTAGAAACCTCCTTGCCATTGAATTTTTCAATATGAACTGGACATCCTATGGATGGCCTTTAAAAGCATTCCTTCTGTCTCCCACCATCCATCCCAGCAGACAAGAGTCACCCACCAGGAGAAGTGCATAGGTATTAAAACGAAACGCGGAATTTTACCAGGGCTTGATATGGAAATTCTCTTGTGTTTGTTTGAACAAGCCTCTTTGATCACAGAATCTGGATTTGCTACTTTAAATTCAACTTCAGTGCACAAGTCACTTTGACAACATCCCTGATGGAGTTTCATACCTTGTTTGAACACCTTTACAAAATGTGAGCTCACCACTTCAGAAAGTAACTTGTTTCCCACAAGTTAGCGCTAATTAGTAAAAGCTACTTTCTTATATTCAAATAAAACCTGCTTTCTGATAACTCCCATCCTCTTCTTAGGCAACACAGAAACGTTTTAGGCCCCCATTCCACATGGCATCACTTTACTTGAAATTTAACCATGAAGAAAGCAGTTATGCCTGGAGAGGTTAAAAGGCACACACAAGGATATACAAAATGTCCAAATTCTCAGAATAGCCAGTACCCTTATTTTTAAATAGAGGCAAATTATTTTAAAAATTAGTGTATTGTTTTATAATTAGTTCCTAAAGCCCTATTGAATCATATAGTAATCTCTACCGCTACATTCAAGGATTTCAGAACGCCACTCTCTTTGTTTAAAGTTGCATTGTCTATTTCTTTTCTTGCTGGGAATTTCCACCCTTCCTGAGTCTAATGTGCTTCTCTGGGGCAACTTCCACACTTATTTCACCATCTTTAATCTACCGTGACCTATATGCAAAGTAAGCAAAATGAGCAAATTAAGAGTTGATAGCTTTGAGTGATGCTGGTCAATAGAAATGGAAAGGCAGCTTGCAAAAGGCTGCACATTTTAACGTTTAAAAGCTGCCTCTCCATTCTAACATTCTATTAATTATGCTTTGCCCTCACTCACATGGCCTTTCCTTCATTTAATAGCAACTGTGTTCTGAGTGATTGGAGTGTTCAAGGTGATGTATCCAATGAGATGGGCAGTTGCAAATGCTTTGACAGTCCCAGAGGGCCTGTTTCAGTAATTAGGCCAAGTAATCGTCCCTCTTAAAGGATTCTGAGTGTCTTTCAGCAGCTCCTTACTTTCCCTCTGCTTGTTTGCAGCCGGCAATATCTTACAAGCTCACTAAATACAGTGTTAAATTTCACAATATCCCATTGAATCTGACTCTGCCAATCAGTTTCTATTTTAATGCGTGAAGAATATCCTCTAGTTCAAGCATTTGGTTTTACTTGTTGGGAGCAATGAACTCTCTTGAGGATATCATCCCTCATACAAGTAGTGAACTCTTTTTCAGAAGAACTGTTTTTGTGTTGCTGTATATGTATTCATAGATCTCTGAAGCCCAACCATGAAATGCTTAACACCTTTGGACTCAGATTAAGAAGGCTGGCTTGAAAGAATCCTGTAACCTTCACATCAGCAGTCCAACTCCATACCAGAAAAGACCTTTTCACTGATACCTGGGGTTCCCCCAAATAAGTAGCTAGCTCTGGCCAGGTGCCTTCCCCAAGGATATCATTTCACTTGGAATTTGAGGTCCTGCTACCAGTACTCTGATTCCTGAAACCCTTGAGGCTACCCTGTTCAACTAAATATCTTATATATCACAGAAGATATATATATCTTCTGTGCCAGATATCCTGGACAGATCTGTCTACCAAAAATACAGTAACATCAACTCCTGAGCCCCTTAATAATAGTCTCCCGGACAACACAAATTACTCAGCTGTAATGGGAATGGCTACTGTCCTGGCTCAGTCTCAATTAAGAAGGTGAGATAAATATTCACTTTCCATAGGGGAGGGAGGAAATGGAAATGACAACAAAACCCAGCAAGGAAATACAAGGGGAAAAGCAGGAAAGGGCAAGGAAGATCTTCATATCCCCAGTAGTCCCTAGATTCATGTCTCTCTGGATTGGGTCACTGAAATGGATCGCAGACTTCCAGGAGATACCTGGAAAAGCTGTGTCTGTCCTACAAGCTCCAGCTGGCCACAGAACCACAATCATACCCACCAATAGTCAAGCTGATGTAGATAATCATATCCTGGTGGCACCAAACTACGGTGAAAAGAAAGAATTTGGAGAGCACAGAAGGCCATGCAGAACCCCTGAGCAACTAGTTACATGGGCCTGTCTTGCTCGTTTCTTTAACCTCCTCGAAATAAAATAAAGCATCAAATTTAAATTTTGAAATCCAGATTTTGTATTGCGCTGAGGTTTTTCTGTATTACTACTACCGATGGACATCCCGTTGATCATCATAACCATGTGCTATGTGCCAGACCCTTAATTAGTTCTTCCATTTAACTCAGGCCTCATGGTCCTCATTTCTTGGTCTAGAATCTAGCTCAAGAAGCTGAGACCCTGAAGGTCAAGTGGCTTTTCCAAGGCCACACAGTCAGGCAGTACCAGACGTGTGATTTGAATGCAGGTCTGTCTGGTTTCCAAAGACCACTGAGTTAAGGAGAGATTGCTTCTCTGAGTCCTCAGTGTTGCTCATGTAGTAAGTGCTCAGTAAACACTGGTGGAACTGAACCTGAGTTGCAGGATGAGGATACCAATTTCTTATCTGGGCTGGCGGTAAAAACCCACAGCTGGCTATGGCAGCACGTATACAGGTCCCTGCTCTCCTAGTATAAACCTCAGCGTTTGCTTTCCAGAGTCTCCGGAAGCCTGGTCTCAGGAAAAGCCTGGAGCACAGGCACTTTTAAAAGAGCTCTGCAGCCTGCTAAATTCTAGGAAAAAAGAAGTTCAGAGCTAAATTTTGCTATTGAAAGAGGCAGTCTTGAGCTCTGAGGGTTTAATTACTTATGCCAAAACAAAAGAGCCAGTTTAATAGGATAATTGCCCATGAAAGGGAATTAAATAGAATCAAAAGAAAATGTGAAGCCGCAATATTCTCTTGCCTGCTGGAGGAGCAAAGCTAATTGTTTGCCATCTGAAGTTCCCTTTCGGTTGTTTCATCCCAGCTAATTTTTCAAGTTATTTGAACTACGTTGCAGATACTCATTTTAACTACTTAGGAAGTAAGGTTCCTCTCATTCTGGCTTTTGGAGTTGATTTGTTTCACTTGCTTTGGGTTGAAACTATTGACATCAGAAGGTATAGGAGAGACAAAAGGGAATGATGAATGATTATAAGTGACCTCAGTTCTTACAGGAGAAACTGCTAGTTGGTCCTGCCAAAACCCACTTTTGTAATAATATATATTTTAAGAGAGATTGCATTTAGAACAAGCAGAGCTTAATTCTCCTTTATTCTAATTCTACTTTATTCCACAGTAGTCAAAGCACACTTAAAATGTCACGACTAGTTACTAACAGCCGACATTGTAAAGAGCACTGGCAAATTGCAACGGCTCCCCAGAAGAAGCAGGTGACAGAGTATGAACTGTTTCAAAAGATAAAAGGCTAATATCCAGTGTCAGAATATTTGGGAGGGAACAGTCCCTCTCAAGTTCTGCTGGAACGACGAACGTGGACTGCTGCTGTGTTTCCGAAGGACACCTTGGTAACACACGCACAAGCGCCTGAGGTACTGCACGTGCCCTGTGACACTACTCTCCCCCTCCTCGAAGTGTATTCCAAGAAGAGAGTTGTCCGAGGGCAGCAAAGATGCTATTGCTATAATATGTTGTATTATTTTGAGCTTTTGGAGATTATACCCACTGTAAAATTGGAGATTAGTTAAATATACTAAGGTGTTCCCAAGAGTATACTATGTAGCCGTAAATAAAATTTTAGATCAGTATTTATTGACATGTCTCCTCCATATGGTTATTGAGCTGTTCTGTGAGAGAAATTAAGTGGAGATTATGGAAATTTGGCTTGTAAAGTCTTTGCATAAGCATTTTTTTCTACACTGTGCTTGGGACAGATGTTGCTTCACTCCCTTTACATATGTGCTAAGAAACTTCTGTTAAGAAGTTGGAGACTGCTGGTCAGTCTCCAAATTATTCTCAGATAAGCTGTGGCCAAAAGGGCTCCAACCGCTGAGGGACTAGGTGATAGTAACGTCAACAAATTTTACGTGTTTATTTTAGGAGACTGTAGGCCTTTCACATGGAGGCAGCCTCTGGAATGTTTGCTAGATTGGCCTGAAACTCGAGGGAGAGTTTTGGGCTACAGGAATAGGTGATAAAATAAAGCCATGCCTTTGAGTGAGATTGCATATGAGACATGTAGAGTGAGAAAGGGAGCAAGGCTGGAACAGAAGCCCAAGGATGCTCTACATACGAGGGATAGACATTGGAATACACGCCGGCAAAGCCAACTGGATAGAACCAACTGGTGATGTCCTCAGTGTTGTGGTGATAACACAAAGCTATAACTAGGGAGAGATGTTTTCCAAGTAGGAAGAGAGGAGCCAATCTGAATGTCAGGTAAACTGAGGACTGAAAAGCGTTTATTATCCCTAACCGTCAGGGACTACAGGTGACCAAGCTAAGGTAGGAAGGAGGAAGCCAGACTGAGGTGGGTTCATGAGGTCAACAAGGGGAACCAGCGAATGCAGACAATTTCTTCAAGTTTGATCATACAGGGAAAGGGATGGATAAAGAATTAGCTGAAGAGGAAGGAGAGATTGCTGGAGGTTCTATTCCCACTCTCCCTTTTTCCCCTTATTTGTTTAACAGAGAGAGAGGATTTTAAGATGTTTGAATGCTGTTGGAAGGAGCCAGTTTATAAAGATAAGATGAGATAACGGAGTGCATCCCCAGCAGGTGGGGATGGGGGCACGGGTCATGGTGCACAGGTGGAAGGGTCACCCTTAGATGAGACAACAGACTTCCTTTCCACCATATGCAGATGTGGGGTGAGGAAAGAGCATACAACTGCAGGAGTGCAAAGGTACTGTATCCAGAGGCCGATGAGACCCTTGAACTAGGGAGACAGACTGGCTGAGGGCACTAGGGAGACCACCCACCATGCATGTCTAGAGGCACCAGCCTGTGAGGCTGTGTCATTTTCTCTGCCGTCATCCAATAGCCCAGATGGAGAGAGCAAGAACAGACTCTCTGCTCAGTGAAGTTAAACAGCTAAGCCAGTATCACGCAGTAAGTCCCTTCATTCAACAAATATTTAGTGCCCATCCATTATGAGCCAGGCAATGTATTTTAAGCACCCGCGAACAAATAGATTCCATAAAATGTCCACACTTACAGAGTTTACATTTTAGCAGACAGAGTTTTAGAATCAGAGTCATACCTGTATACATTCAAATCATTTCAATCTCCTAGAGATAAATCTCTCTTCCTACCTTTGGGGAAAAAATAAAGCCCTAAACTTTTTAAGTGAACCCATAAAATATCAGTGGAATTAAAGTTTATACTGTGTCTTTACAGCATATATGCCACACTGGGACAATATAGTCTTTAACTCTAAGGAACAAATTTTTAATGTAATAATGCTGACAACTTTTGACACTACGGTTTCTTCCCCTAGACTCTGTGCTCTTTTAATTAAGGGAATGTTTCTTTTTCATGTTTATGTTCCCAGTGTCTAGCACAATATCTGGCACATATTGTATTATATGCCCAATAAATTTTGTTGATTTAATGAATGAACTAGTTCAAATGTGACAATTCTATAAATGGAAATAGTGATCTGTAATAAGAAGTTGAATGTCACATCAGAGGAAAATATGATGTCTTAGGATTGTCTTTCATCACGTTCAACACCAGACATGTATAGAACTCATTAACAATGACAGAGGCATCCATCATTACCATGCAGTACAAAACACAACAAAAACATAAGAGCTCTAAGTGGGGGCCATAACTCATATGGAAAATCTGGAAGGTGAGTTATAACCTTAACAATGTTAATTTCAGCAATTTTCATTCAAGCTGCAAGTTTCGGGGGTTTCATCGCTAGACTTTTACAACATTCAAACTCTTGCCCCAAAGTTCCATAAATTTTGAGTGGAAGATTCACTTATTTGTGAAACACAGTTATAGTTTGATGTAGGCTGAGTAATTTGGGGCTATAAAACTATGGGAAACAGAAGAAACAAGGTTGTCTGTGGTGGTGGTTTTTCTGAAAATAAAAATTGGTGAGATAAAAGAGTCCTCATCTTCATAAATTTCTTGTTTAACCCACGCAAATGCTCTGTTCACTAATTCACTGATGTTCTGTTTGATTATCTATAATGACCATTTATAACAAATTTATAAAACAAGCACTATCATTACTCTACAGACAAAGACACAGGGACAAAGAGATTAAATAACTTTCCCAAGAGCTAGGGATTGACAAAGCCAGGATTTGATCCCAGGCATTCTGGCTCCAAGTCTGTGCTTTTAACTACTAGGCCATACTAGACTTAAATGTGAGCCACAGGAAAAAGATAATTTTCATCAGGTGAAGAATTCAAATGTATTATCAAATTAATTTATTCACATGGAATAAATTACTGAGACCCAACTGTGTGCCTGGCACCCTGCCAAGCGCTGGGGGTCTGGTGGTGTTCACCAGTTGAAACAGACCTGGTTCCTGGCCTCATAGAGCTAACAATATATGGAAGGAAGAGTAACAATAATATGCCATCACAAAAATAAATGTAGATGACAAGGCTTCAAAAACAAGATCTGTTTGCATGCGGCCTCTCTCTTCTAAACTGGTCTCCCAAAGCAGCCACTGAGTATAGGGACGATTCTTTGTATAGAATACAGGCTCAATACACATCTCTTGTATGAAATTCAGACAGACGTTAAGAAGCTAAATCATGTTGGAAAAGAAAAACTCTTGGTTTTGAGAAAGCAGGAAATATATATTTCAAAATTAACATTCGATAGATATAAATTAGATGTGATTAGAAGAAAGCTTGAAAATAAAAAAATAATAAGTTTCAGTTTCACATAATATTCACTTATATGGAGAGACTTATTTCCTCACAATTTAAGATAAGTGAATTGTACAGGCTATTCTCCTCCATTTTAAATGTCTCTATGATAAATAATACAAAATAAATAAGTGGTAGTATTGGCAGCCAAATGATAAAAAAATGTATGTTTTTATTATGAATATAAATGGACAAAGATTCAAAGCTTTGAAACTTGTACCATAAATCAAGCAAGCATAAAGGCCTAATTGTCTCTAGAAGGTAAGACTAAAAGCCTGTTTTTAGGGGTCCATGAGTTTGACATCATTACTATCCCTGTTTTACTGTCTTATCCATCCTGTAAGGCTGAACACAAGCTCTGCCTCTTCTTGGGTTGCTTCTGTTTTGGAAATCCATTACTTCACTGATTCATTAGTTTTGTTTTGTGTGTGTGTGTGTGTTTGTGTGTTTAAAATATGCTTTGCCTGAAGATTCGCATTGCATCCTTCTATGTATCCAGTACATATTCACCGTATAGAATGATAACTTGTAAATGATGGCAACGCCCTTTGGCCTATAGTATGGAGTAAGCCTTTGTACGACTAAAATGTTGCTATATGTTAAATTACGTGGCATCTGAATGTACCAGCCACATGAGAAAAGACTGCATTTTCTACCTCCATCACAATAAGGTTGGGCCTTGGGACTGACTTATGGTCAGAGTAATGCAGATTAAAGATCTTGCTTTCCTTCTGGGCTTTCCTTGCAGCTGGAAGGAAAGGATTCCAAGTGGGCAGAGCCACATGAAAGAAAGAATCTGGATTCCTCAGCCATTGCTCTTCTGGTGGAGGGTAGCTACCAGGAGAGCCACCAGACTTTTATAGGACCATGACACGTTGGAGGAATAAAACATGACCGTACTAAGCCACTAAGACCTTAAGGCCATTGGCTGGTGTGAATTTTTATGGCTAATTCAAACTGCATAAGGCAGGTGAGGTTGTATCATCATCGTCATCATAATTATTATTGTAATCATATAATTAACTATAGCACATTGTTTTAATTATTTATTTAAAAATTATTATTTACTTCCCGACATTGAGAATTTACTACATCCTAGATTTTATGCTAAGTACTTTCATATATTAACTAATTTGATTCTCCAAAGTATATAAACTAAGTGGATTTTATAAATAAAGGAATTCTTTCAGGCCGGTTGCTGGTTGCTGTTCAGGTGGTCAAATCAGGATTCTGACCCAATATTCCACCTCTGCAATCTACTTGCCCAGCCGCTAGGCTCTCACCTGCTAGAAGAGGAAGATCAGAAATGTACTGAACAACTACTATATTCCAGTAACTGTGCTAGGAATTGGTAGAATGAAGATGGTGTATCAGTCAAAATGGGTGATATCACACAGGGTAACATGATCCCCATGCAACGTTTCTGAGTTGTGAACAAGAATTTTTGAAAAAAAAACACAGAGATCTCCCATCCAGATACAGACAAGGCAAGCTTTTCTGAAACATGTCACTGAGTGGGGACACCATTCTAGAGAAACGTGCAACCAGCCACTCTGCTCTTTTCAATGAATCAGTTTTCTGTTACTTGAAATTACGATAGAGGTGTCAACACCTCCCATGATATGCATGCAAAGTTCAAAGAAAAAAAGACTGGTTCAAATCCAAAATGTTACAATCTTTTCTTCCATAAATAGTACGTTGCCAACCGAAATGAGGCATCAGCTAAGCCATGACTCACAAATGTGCGGAGTAGAGCTAAGTACTGAGAATAAAAGCAGCAATTATTCTACAGGAGGTAACTAATTTGTCAAAAGAGACGTAAATGAATTCAATTTCTCCTTGTCGACCATAAATATTTAGTATTTCTGAATACAACCCATTTGGACTGGTGAGTAATAGCTATTTGATTTATTTATGAAAATAAACTTGACTCTCATCTCTGAGTGACTGGAGCATTTGAGAAATGCAGTCACCTGCAAGTGGCCATGTGAGCTTGGGCAGGTCCCTTCTTTCTGGGCATCATACATCAAGACGAGGAAAGTTAGATGAGGTGTAAGTCTCTGCCACCCCAAGCTGGATTACTTCTCTCCGTGGAAAAGCAGACAATACCCAGTGTAGAGTCAGAGGCTTGGGCTCAAGTTCTATTCCAGTTTTTACTAACTTTGAATTAAAGGAAGGATTTTTATTCCCGATGCTTCAGTTTTTTTTCACGTGTAAAGTGATGGTAATAATGCCTATCACTTCAAATGTATGTGAGAATCAAGATAAATATTTGAAAAATGATTAGTGAGATGGGAAGTTTTCATGATACATACCATGTATCATGCTAATCTCTACAAATATGAGGATAGTGATAAGAGGCTTCTGGCTTCTGGATGTTTGTCATAGTGAGAGGAATGAATAGATAATGCACTACTAATGGATAACCTTTCTAAGCACTTGCTAAGTGCCGGCTCTGAGTCAGTCTCTTTCTTTTATTCATTCATTTAACACACATTTACTGGGAATCAGTACCTGATTAGTACCAGGCACTTCTTTATCACTTGCATTACTTCTCACTTCGTCTTCTTGTATTAACCTTCATAATAAGTCATGAGACAGATTATTTTGCAATGCTCCTTTAAACAGGAAGGATATTGAACCTCAGAAAGGTTTGGGAGCTTTTGCCAATTCAAAAAAACCTAATAATTAGTAAAGTTGGGTTAGGATCTTAAGCCTTTCTGAATTTAAGATCTGAATCTTTACCTAAAAATTAACTGGCCTGGAAAGGAGGGCAGTCGAGGAGGGATTACGGGGGTGGATATTGGAGATGTAGTCTTGATGCAGGAGATCTCCAGGGAGACAGAAGATTTAGGAGCCCTTTTTAAGACAAAGGGTCCAGCAAATGTAAAGATGTAGAAAGCGGCAACAGCATGGCACCTGAATCTCAAATATCACTAAATAAGTAGGTCTTTAGTGTGTATCATGCATTCATTATTTTATGCAAAACTGTCACACGGTTGGCCTGGCTTGTATGTGACTTTCCTCCTTTCCCCTTTCCCCCATCACTCTAATGCCTTTGCCCGTGCCTCTTCCTTTCTCTCTCTCCCAATTCATTCTCCTGAATTGAGGTTTGAAAGAAAAATGAGTGAGCCATTCTCAGAGCTGGTTGAAATGATTTTTCAGAGGATCTGGATAGCAGCCTGCATTGGTTTCAGCTCAGAAAATACATAGTACCCAAAATAGACTCATCTCTTTCTACAGCTTTGCAGCTGGAGGAAACCAAGCAGATGGCAATGAAGCCAAGAGCAGCCTCCATAGAACACCTTGAAACAGTACAGAAGGGCCAGCCCCAGGAGCCCCAAAGGGAAAGTTTGTCTTGTGTGTGTGTGGGGGGGTGGGGGGGGGTGTGTCTATGTGTACATACGAAGCCTTCAAACTATCCACAGGGAAAACAGATCACAAAGTGTGTGCTGGAAAATATACCCAGATATACCCAGCCAACTTCCCAGTCTCCTGTACATGATATAGATAGTGTTTGGGAAGATGATATAGTGTGGTAGTCAAGGCTAGGGCTCTGGAGCCCGGCCACCTGGACTTTTACCCTAGTTTTGCCACTCCCTGCCTTTAAGACTTTGGGCAACTTATTTTAATACTATGTGCTAGTTTTCTCTTCTTTAAAAGGAGGATGATAATTTTGCTTCTCTCCTAGGATTATTATAAGGAATAAATGTGATAATTCATGTATCTAGCACATGGTGGATGCTCAACAAATCATAGCTTTTGGTTTGTTTCTTTCAATGTTAATATTATTATTCTATGGAGCACCTTCTTCAAAAATTCTAATCTTGGAAACAGCAAAACATAGCACTATTCCTTCTTTGTTACCAAGGAAAGGGAGGCCTACAACGTTTAAATGATTTGTCCAAGGTCACACAGCAAGCAAAAGAAATAGAATCTGAATCCAAGTTTATCCGACACTAAAGTTCATGTTCTTCCTGAAAATGCTGGTTATGTCTCAGAGAATACAAATACACTCAGGATGACAGCACAGGGACCAGAGGTCTGGGAAAAGGGGGTCCTAGGGTGTCACCCATGGTTTCATGGGGGAGGATACAGTGTAGAATTAGACAATCCTGGCTTTGACTACATGCTCGGCTACTTACTGTCTGGGACTGGTAAATTCATTTCATTTCACTGAGCCTCAGTTTCCTTATACTTTAAAAGGGACTTTACAGGAGTTTAAAATTGACTTCACCGGGCTTTTGTTGAGATTATCTCAGTTCAACTTTTAATACCCTGAGGAAGCCCTTGGACCCCTGACAAAATCAACTCTCTTGTAGATGCTCATCACAGTAAGTAACTCTCACTGTAGCCTCGATTACACTGGCAATTCTATATTCACCCGTTTGGATACTGGTCTATGTTTTTCTCCCACGCTTGAGTGTATCCTCCCTAAGGAACAATCAGCACAGGGCTTGCAGGCGCACAGGATGAGTGAGCCCCCAAATGTTAATGTTCTTATTTCTTCACATTCTGGCTCTGAAGCCAATGTTTAATCAACTGCTGCTCAGTGGGCATCTCTGTACCCCAAAAGCTTGAGTGGTGAGTTCACCAACCAGAATGGGAAGACAGCACAACACTGATTTTCCAGGCTGACTTAAGCTGTATTTTCCCACACTCAAATTGACCAAAAGCTCGAGGGTGGCTGCTTGCCTTCTCTAGTTCTTGGTTATTTTCCACCAAAACTGAGAAAGGACAGAGGCCAATGGTACCATTCCTCCTACAAAATCACTCACGTTGGGTGTCACGAGGACACCAGCAAAGCTCTATGGTCCTGCCCTTCATGTAAGTGTTCACATCACCCTGGCCTGGGGACATCAGCCCTGTGGACCTTCATCCTCCTCAGCTGCAGGATAGAGTCCACGGTACGGGCTGCCCACTGTCTTGGTGAGTGGGCTCAGTAAGTGAGAGCATCTGAGTGAAAAGGCTATGCATGCTCGGTTCTTATCTTACCTCATCCACCAACAAGCCTCTGAAATCAGGCAGCCCGGTTTCTCTCCTGACCCTCTTTTTCTCTGCAAAGTAAGAGATTTAGCTGAGATGATGTCTGAGGGCTTTTTTAGGAGTAAGAACTCACCATAACATCTTTGTCATAAAAGCAAAGGCCAGACCTACTAGAGAATGGACTTGAGGACACGGGGAGGGGGAAGGGTAAGCTGGGACAAAGTGAGAGAGTGGCATGGACATATATACACTACCAAACGTAAAATAGATAGCTAGTGGGAAGCAGCCGCATAGCACAGGGAGATCAGCTCGGTGCTTTGTGACCACCTAGAGGGGTGGGATATCAGCTCGGTGCTTTGAGACCACCTAGAGGGGTGGGATAGGGAGGGTGGGAGGGAGACGCAAGAGGGAGGGGATACGGGGATATATGTGTACATATAGCCGATTCACTTTGTTATACAGCAGAAACTAACACAACAATGTAAAGCAATTAATTATACTCCAATAAAGATGTTAAAATAAATTTTAAAGATAAATAAATAAAAGCAAAGGTCGCGAAAGTTAGAAAGAGCCCTAGACGTCCTTTAGTGAAACCCTCGTTGAGTGTATGAGTTGCTCTCCTCTGCAACAGGGTGAACAAACGATTCCTGCTGTGCCTGACATTGTTCTGAAAGTTACAGTTCCTTCTCGTAACCACAAATACATTGCTGAAGATATGGTGACTATTCAATCCCTGCTCCATTATCAATTAAAATGCAATCTTCAGAGGTGTTTTTTCTCATTTTTTTTCCCAGTTTTGTTGAGAAGTCATTGACATCCATCACTGTATGCGTTTAAGGAATACAGCATGATGATTTGATTTACATAATTGTGAAATGATTATTGCAGTAGATTTCGTTAACATCCATCATATGATATAGCTACAATAAAAAAAAGAAAAAATTCTCCTTGTGATGAGAACTCTTAAGATCTCTTCTCTTAGCAATTTTCCTGCGTACCACATACCGATGTTAGCTATAGTCGTCACGCTGTACATTATACCCCTAGTACTTACACGTCTCGTGACCGGAAGTTTACACCTTTTGACCACCTTCCTCCAGTCTCCCGCCACCTCCCCCACCACCCAGCTCTGGCAAAACCACAAATCTGATCTCTTTTTCCATGAGTTTGGTAGGATTTGTTGTTGTCGTTTAGATTCCACATATACATGAGGTCATGCGGCACTTGTCGTTCTCTGTCTGACTTTATTTCACTTAGCATACTGCCTTCAGAGGTGGTTTATGACACAAGATGACATACGGAGTTTGCATTTCACAGTGTCTGCAAATGTGTTTCCTACATTCCCTTTTCAAGGCAGGATAGCATATTCTTAGCATGTGCTTGAGTTTTGAGGATCAGAGAGACCCAAGTTCACATCCTCCCTCTGCCATTTACCATGTGGGTGACCATAAGGCCCTGAAACTCTCCTTTTATCGCGCATACAATGAGAGTGACTATATTTTAGAGTTTGTCATCGTCATCATTATTCATTGTGATTGTCAACACTTGAAAGTTGGGAGGAAAAGAGGGAACCTGGTTTCAACCTCTTCTGTTCAGTGACGCTTTTTTTCTCTTTAGAAAAAATTAAAACAGAGCCAGTCTATCTTACTGTTCAAGATTCACAGCATGAATATATTTTTATTTAAATTGTTTCTTCAGTAAAACATATCCTTGTAATAGTCAGTAAGACTCAGGGAGACTTATTTGTTTGCGTTTATTAAATGTGTCCCTCTAGGTAACATAAAGTTTGAACCTCCAGGGCAAAATAAGTTGTGTCCCAAATCCTCTGTGTGACTTGAGGAGGAAACAAGCCAAGAGAGAAATATTACTGCCTACGCCATCTCCTGATCTAACCAACATGAGGGAGAAAGACCAACGAGAAGCAGAGCCAAAACTGGTATGCTTCTGCCCTGATGGGAACAGTTTCCAGTGGAAATAATAGCTCCCCTGGTCACAGACAAGGGGAGTCCTTGAGACCCAGCCCTACTCTCACGGGGTAGTAAAGATGGGGTATCCCACAGAGGTACTGTGACCCAGAAGGAACCAATGCCCTGGATCTACAGTGAGCTAGATCTACCCTGGGGATCTGTGCAGACATCTCAACATCTCCGCATTGGTCTGCTAGGGCTGTCATAACAAAGTGTCATAGACCAGCTAGCTAAACAATGGACAATTATTTTATCTCAGTTCCAGAGGCTAGAAGTTCAAGATCAAGATGTTGGCAGGGCTGGTTTCTTCTAATGCTTCTCTCCTTGGCTCCTAGATGGCCATCTTCTCCCTGTGGTTTCACATAGTCTCTGTCTGTGTCCAAATTTCCTTTTCTTACAAGGATGTCAGTCATTTTGGATTAAGGTCCACCCTTACGGGGTGGACCTCACTTTAACTTAATTACCTCTGTAAAGATCTATCTCCAGATACAGTCACATTCTGCGGTCCTGGGGGTTAGGGCTTCAACACATGAACTTTGGCCAGATACAACTCAGCCCATAACAACTTTCAACCCTCAGCCCATGGCTAGGAGAATGGGACTATGTGACCGCTGTCATTTCTCTTTTCCTTTTGATTCACATACACAATCACTGGAGTTTCCTAAGTGTCCTGTGTTAATGAATATCTGAGTCAATCGAATGAAGCTGATAGACTTGAAAGAGTTGAAATAGGTTCTAAATTATAAAGTTAGCTCCTGCAAATATCAATACATGGCTCACTTTATTTGATGCTGCCTAAGGCTCAGGCATTCTTTTTATGCTGGAATCAATGAGTTAAAGGGAAAGGCCCTCAGCCTTGTGAAATATAAGGTAGGAAGCAAACATGAACATGTAAAAAACAAGCAACTGTAATGGGAGTCAATGCTACTCAGGAGGACAGGTGGTACAGGAGTGTCTCATAATCCTAAACAGTGGGTTTGCGCTACTCAGGTGTAAGGATTGGGTCGAGAAGGGCGTGCTATTTTAGAAACAGAAAAGTCTTAGAGAAAATATCTAATGTGACTCATTCGGAGAACCCTACCATGCTAACCTGGTTGGAATCTAAAGTACAAGGAGGCAAGGGTGAAAGAGGAAACAAGAGTCCCACACAGAGTTTGAATGGCAACCAAGGAGTTTGGACTTCAGCCTGTGAGGATTGAGGAGCCTTTGCAGCGTCAAAACCCCCGGGGAGAAATAACTGGAGACAGAGACCCAGCTACTGAGAGTTCAGGTTTCAAATAGGTGAGAAAAATCCCCCAGGGAGATTTGCTGAATCAAAACTCAACACTGTCTACCTGCCAATTTTACCACCTCCTTCATTTTATGCTGGTGCAAGAGATGGAATTCAGGCTAGGGTTCCTTTTGGAACACTGTTTACAGTATTCTCTTTTATGTTTCTTTTCCTGAGAAGAACGGGAGGAGGTGTCAGACCCTTTTCAAAACCTTGCAGTGAGCGTTCTCAGCTTCTCCTGTAACTTCATCCATCCCTCCCATCCTCTCAGCACCCTCACATCCTTTGGTTGTCGTTTGCCTCTAGAAGATGAGAGCAGATTGGAAAGAATGGACCAGCCTAGTGCTTTGTCCTATCGTTAGAGATTCCGACTCATGCTGCCTTGGAGGGACTGACGCTGAAGCTGTCAGAGGCTACGAGGAACCTCAACAGGGGTACCAGTGGATCAGTACCTTCAACCAAACTCAAATCAATACGTCTCGGTCTAGGTTAACAGCCCACACAGCGTGCTCACACATGCACTACACATAAGGTATAGCTTAGAATATACTGCAATATATAATCATTACCTATTTTCATAAACATTCTCTACTCTACTTCTATCAGACCCTGAGTATCATTCTAGCTTTCTTTCCTCCTCCTACACCTCAGCAGTCTTCAGGCAAGCAGTATCAAACCTCTCTCAAGCCCTCAGAACATCCCCTATTTATAAAATACAGTTTCCTGTATTTCATTCATTCACTTGTTCATTTATTTATGTGACAAACATTTTTTTGAGGATCTATTATATGCAAGCACTTTTCAGGGAGATAGAGAAGTGAACAAGTCATGTTCCTTAACATTGGCTTCCTTCCGGCATCACATACTAAGGTTACCTATACAGCATTGTATAGGTATAGGTAAGAAGTCAACACCTTCATTGACCTCATTTTTTTTTTTTTTTTTTTTTTTCGGTACGCGGGTCTCTCCCGTTGCGGAGCACAGGCTCCGGATGCGCAGGCTCAGCGGCCATGGCTCACGGGCCCAGCCGCTCCGCGGCATGTGGGATCCTCCCGGACCGGGGCACGAACCCGTGTCCCCTGCATCGGCAGGTGGACTCTCACCCACTGCGCCACCAGGGAAGCCCCATCGACCTCATTTTTTTCCTAGGATATAACAGACTGCAAATTAGAAGGGAACCACCTCCTGGAAGTTAAAACTGAATGACGACTGACAATAGGGAAAAGACAGAGAAATGTTCAACCAGTACAGATCGTACAACTTATAACTTCCGGAGATATCTCCATAATACAGCTAATATAATTTGTTGATATGCATAAAGATGATTGAAGGTTTGCCAAACTGCTCATTTTTTTTCTCATTGCTTCCTTTCCCCATTTAATTTATGACCAAGTTCTATCAATGACACCTCACCATTTTCTGTGTTAATTACCTTCCTCTCCATTTCCCCTGCTGCCATCTTGATCACACCCATATCATCTTTTGCCTGGATTACTGTACTAACTTCTTATGTGTCATATCTTTTTCCAACAGCTCATGACTCCAACCTATCCTCCTCAAAGGTGCCGAGCTGATCTCTCCAAGATGGAACTGTCACTCAGCACCATTTTTTTTTTTTAACCTAAAACTCTTTAGCGACACCCTACTGCCAATGGTGTGTGTTTCAAACCGGCATACAAAGTCCTTCATGATTTGGCCCCTGAAGTCCTGTCCAGTCTCATCTCTAGAGAAAGCATCATTCATTTCTTTAAGTCACATGGATCAACCTGTGGTTTAGGCCTCTAGGTCTTAGGTTACTCTTCCCACTGCCAAGATTCCTTCCTTCCACCTTACACCTGGCAAAATCCTAGTGACTTTGCAAGATTCCATGCAGTTGTTACTTTGATTTGCCTTCTCAGACCAGCCTTTGCCCAAATATATCAACCACTTAAGCTTTGTGCCTTCTTTCACCCCTGTACTCTGTGCAGATTTCACCAGAGTTACTGTATATGTACATATATATGTTTATATTTATATATTATATATTATATATTTTCCATTTCTGACGTGTCTGTTCTATGCAGCCCCAGATGTTGACTAGAGCCAGGTCCCATTCATCTCTATGTCCCTAAACTTTGAACAGTGCCTGCTGCATAGTATTTGTCCAATAAATTTGTGTCAATGAATGAAATATATAGATGAATAATGAATAAATGCTCAGTTTCCTCAATGCAATTAAACAGGGAAATGGGTAATGGTTTAGAAAGGTTTCTATCATGAGTTGTTACATCATCTTTAAAACATTTTGGGTGTTTCAACAGAAAATTGTCAATATTTGGGAGGATTCATTGATTCGGAATATCTCTAATTAGAGCGGTTAGGATTCTGTACTATGTTTGGTTGTTTATACATCTACTGCTCCAAATAGGTAGATGGTTGGCTTCTTGAGATAGTGGGCCATGCCTTCTCCATCACTGTATCATTCACCATCAATAAGAATAATATGCTTTATGAATACTGATTTTTAATATTGCTTTTAAAATTGTGGAAAACATACGTACCATAAAATTGATGGTTTTAACCATTTTTAAGTGTACAAACCAGTGACATTAAATACATTCACACTGTTGTGCAACCTTCACCACCATCCATCTCAAAAACATTTTTATCACGCTAAACTTAAACTTTGCCCCCAATAAACAATAACTCCTCTCTATGTCCTTTCCCTAGCCTCTGCTAACCTGTTAAGTAGAATGGTGGTCACTATTCTACTTTGTGTTTCTATGAATTTGACTATTCTAGGTACCTCGTATAAGTGGAATCATACAATATTTGTCCTTTTGTGACTAGCCTATTTCATTTAGCGTAATGTCTTTAAATTTCATCCATGTCGCAGCATATATCAGAATCCCATTCCTTTTTAAGGCAGAGTAATATTCCATTGTATGTATACCATATTTTGTTTATTTATTATTTTTTACTCATTCATCCATTGATGGACAACCAAAAAGTTGTCTCCACATTTTGGTTATTGTGAAAAACGTTGCTATGATCACTGGTGTACAAATACTTGTTTGAGTCTCTGCTTTCAGTTCTTTGGAGTATATACCCAGAAGTGGAATTGCTAGATCGTATGGTAATTCTATGTTTAAATTTTTGAGCAAACTCCATATTGTCTTCCACAGTGGCTGTACCATTTAACACTCCCACCAGAAATGCACAAGGGTTTCAATTTCTCCGCATCTTCACCAACACTTATTTTCCTTTTTTTTTTTGATAATGGCCATCCTGATGGTTGTGACATTATAAATACTTATAAATAAATGAAAAAGCAAGCATGATCTACTGGGGTTTATAGATAATGAAGACACCGCAGGAAGGTTGGTAAAATAAATGTGACTGCAGGGTAGTGGTGCCTTGTTAAAGCACAGACTTTTGGGTTAAATTTCTAACTCTTTGAATAAACAGTTAAGCAGACCAGAGTGAAACCGGAATTTTCCTGTTTCCCCATCTGTAAAGTGGGGTTAATGATATCAAGCTTACAATGTTATTTTGACAAACAAAAAAAAATGTCAATAAAGGTATTCCTGAAAGCTTTTCTCCAAAGAGCCCTATTAACAGTGTGATCATCCCAGTTTCAACCAGGCAGGTGCCATAAAGGCTGTCCTTCAACACCACTCCCCCGACCTGAACCTCGGGCAAGAATAACACTCTGTATTTTCATTTCCACGGGAATAAGGGAGGAGACTGGCTGGAGTCAGAAGTCTGGGATCTACATTCTGAATCCTCTTATTTGGAGCAGGTGACCTTGCACAGGGCACTTCACCTACGGGTGCTTTTGTTTATTTCATCTGAAAACCAGGGTACAAGATAAGCACCTGTAAGCACGGTGGTGAACAGTAAATGAGATAATGTCTGGACAAAAGTATCAGAGTCCTGCAATATGTAATAGCCATATTTGACTCTAAATTTCTTCTCTCTACAGGGTGAAAATGAGTGTCAACTGTTCAATCAGAGAAGCTAATCCAGGCTTTCAGACAAACCATCCACTGTGTTCCCTCTTTCCCTATCTGCTGTGGGGGATCAATGAGATAATGCATGTGTATAATTCCCTTGAAACTGCTTTGGAAAATATAAAGCACTATCAAATGTAGGTTGTCATTACAATTCTTATTAGGGGTCTGATTCAATGCTATTAAAACTTGACAGCAGGTAGGATGGGAAAGGCAGGCAGATTTCCAAACAGATAATAACTTTTAATCAGCATGAGACTGTATCCAAAGTGTGTGTGTCCTTCTGATCAGCAATGAAAATAGCTGCAATTAATTTGACAGCCAAGCAAAGCCATGAATTAATGGGAAGTCATTCTCTGAGGAACATTTTTCCTCATGAATGGGAAAAAAATGACTGAAATAATCAAGCAGATATGTTAGTCATGCTGATTTGGAAACTGGTTTCAGGGCAAGCTTCACCTGTGAGTATACCATGGTCACCTCCTCACATATGGGAAGATCAAAAGTGTGACGAGATACAGTGAGTTAACAATGCTGCGAGGTCATCAGAGGACACCCAATCAATCATTGTGCAGGTGGGGAAACTGAAGATCAGAGGTGAAGCTATATGTTTTAAGTCACCCAGCAGGTAAGAAGTAAAACCAGGCCTAGAGTTCATGTTTCCTGAGTGTGTCACCAAAAAAAACAATGAACCTAAATTCAAATGACCTTGATTTGAGTCCAGACTTTGCTACTTTTAAGAGTAATACCTCAGTAAAAGGTTGTTATTTCTAGGTTCCATTCAAGCCTTATCATTTTAAAAGTGTAGAACAAGCATTCCAGTTCCTTTTTAGCACATTCAGTCTGAAATAGCTTTGTCAAAACCTTAACTGGTTACCACGTGTGGGTTATATCCTCATCGGCTGGCCATATCTGGGATTCAAACTTGACATAGAACAGGGCTTCTTAAACTGGAATATGCAATCCAACCACCTGGGGAGCTGGTAGAGATTCAGAGTCTAATTCAGACAGTTGGGGATGGTTCCTGGGGCTTTGCATGTGATGCTGAGGCTGATTCTGCTGGTCCATGGGCTGCCCTTCAAGGCTCAAGGACAGAGAGAATGCAGAGACCATCTCCCACACAGACCTTTGGGTGGGATATTTTGTAATCTGAATGATGTCTACCAGCATCATGGAAATACGCTGTGCTGTGTTTTAAACCCACATCTAGGAATCAAAGATGACAAATGTTGACCTAAGTTAAGTCGGTATCTTCACTGCAGATGCTTTCACAATGCTTTCCCAGCTTAGTCACCTTTGTATCACCATAACAATTGCCACTACACAATAAATACCAGGGTCATTGTGAGGAAAAATAACCTGAACAAATCTGCGACTTAAACTTCGTTCCTAATTAGAGGTAATTGTCTCAGGAGAGCTGTATCTCCTCATTAGCAGAGAACAATCTCCTAACTAGCTAGGGATGTTCTGATCTCTTAATGGCAAAGAAAATACTGGGTTGGCCCCAAAAGTTCTCCATCCTGACTTTGTTCAGCCTTACTGCCTTAGTCCTTTTGGCCTGCTATAACAAAATACCACAAACTGGGTGGCTTATAAACAACAGAAATTTATTTCTCACAGTTCTACTGACAGGAAGTCCAAGATCAGGGAGCCAGCATGGTTGGGCAAAGGGTCTCTTCCAGGTCATAGACTTCTCAGAGTATCCTCTCATGGCAGAAGGGTTGGGAGCTCTGTGGGGTTCTCTTTTATGTGGGCACTAATCCTATCCATGAGGACTCCACCTAATGACCTAATCACCTCCCAAAGGCCTGCCTTCTAATACCATCACATTGGGCATTAGAATTTCAACATTTGAATTGGGGGAGAGGTGGGGACACAAACATTCAGACCATGACACTTACTAATTAATTTCCTTTTCTCATAACTACTAGCAACTGCCCCTTCTCTGAATCCTGATGTCTTTGAATGTTAACTTTCCCTGTTTGAGTTTCAGCAATAGTAATGAGAGAAACTATGAGATTCTCCTGTTTGTCCGTTACTTTTTTCTTCCTGGAATAAGATAGAGGTGGGCAAAGTGAAGGACCATGGTGAAGCCAGCCAGAGACACCCTAAGTCAACCTCAATGAGGAGTGTTAGGTACAGTGGTACAGGCTGAGCTTGCCAGATTCCCAAGTCTGGAAAGTCACCCTAAGTTAGGTTTCTGGCAATACGATCTACAATTTGTCCTCCGCAAAACACTCATAGTGGACATCTTTTATGTACCCCCCTCATATTTTCTGCTCACACTTTACTGCTCTGCCTGTTGCTATGGCAGCCAATTCTCTAAGGATGCATCCTAACCTCTGTCTCCCTTAGCTGCATGCGCTACCTGACACGTACTACATGTTCAGCCATCCTACACATGCACACACAAAAATTTCTACTAGGTTAACCTCTCCCAAGGTTATGGGCCCCAAACTGCTGAGTGAATACTCCCCTCTCTCATGCCTTAGGGGACAAGTCTGAGGTGCATTCTACATGGTTCCTCAGAGGTCTCCAGTGGGACTGAACCCTCTGGGTTCTTTGCCTAGAGCAGAACCACCATTCCATAATGCATGGTGGAACTGGCTTTCTTGCCTTTGCTGTTACTCTCCCTAGTCCCTCCTCTCCCATCCCCTGAGGTCACTACCTAAAATACACGGTCTATACACAAGCCTGTGTCTCCGGTTCTATTTTTCTGAGAATCCAAGCTAACATGTGAAACAATGTTTTGTAATCCTCTTAAATGGACACGTGACATGATAAAAAGTAAGGAAATACTCATAGGGTAAAACAAGGAGAAAAGACACATTCAGAGAAGTGAGCAGGCAGTCAGGTCAGGGGCTATCCTGGGAGTATCTGCTGACTTGTGGTGATCCAAAGACTTGGGTTTAAATAAATGTGGAGAGACAGGAGATAAAACTTAGACCAAGTCGATGGAAGACATGGATTTGAGCCCACCCCCTCCACATAAAACCTGAACCTCTGAAATATGACAGCCCCAGAGAAAAAGATAGACTTAAAAACAAACACCCAGATAAAAGAGATAATAAGAAAATTTAACTGTTTTTGCCTTGTCTCTTGGGAGGGGGTGAGGAATAAATTAGTCTCCCTTGAGGGCTTGTAATTATACTCTACTGATCATGAGATTTGAGGGCTAGAGTTAAACTTCTTTGAAATGAAGAATATATTTTAAAGTGGTGCTAGATTTGTAGAACCTAGGTCATTGCATAATTCTGGGTCATCCTAAAATGTGCTTTGGAACCCCCCGCCCTTTCCATTTTGTGCTGTGATCCATCCAGCCTTTTACCAGTCTACTTAAAACCCACCCATCTTACGTTTTAAAATCAAACTATGGAATTTTGGGTATGATTTGGTAGACTGTGACAGGCATGAAAGACTTTTGAATGATGTGATTCAAATAGTAGAAATTTCCTGGAATGGAATACTCTACAGACTACTGTGCTTAGTCCCAAAAGATTCTTCTGATGTTTTGTGGTGATTTGATTACGATAGAACAGTGCTCCATAGGCTGGGAAAACAGTGAACGAATAAAAAGCAATATACTTGAAATTACTGTAGGACTAGATTCTTACTAGCCCCCAGTACAAACATGTGGCTTAGAAAGGAAGTTAATAACCAACTCAATTCAAATAGAGATTGAAATATTTTCACCTATTTTGAAATCGACCAAAGGAAAGAAATTCTCCAAAAATACTCTCAGAAATCAAGAGTGTCCTTTGACAGAGCTGGGAAATAAAACAGTGCTTTCCCATTTTCATTGGATTGGTGAGTGTGACTAAAATTTTAAAGCAATTTAATTTAAAGAAAGAGACATGCGGCTCTTCCCTTCACTTGAACACTTAGAGGCCACTGTAGGGTTATTAACTGGCCTAATTTCAATATTGTTGTATCTCAGGGAATAGGGAGGCCTGAGGAGAGGGAGAGAGATGGGGAATGGCTGGTTGGTGGAGCAGTTAGAACATGCATATTTATCAATAAAGTTTGCCATCTTATGTGGGCATGGTTTGTAGCACCCCAAAACAATGACAATAGTAACATCAAAGATTACTGATCACAGATCACCATAACAAATGTAATATTAATGAAAAGTTTGAAATGTTGTGAGAGTTACCAAAGTGAAACACAGAGACAGAAAGTGAGCAAATGCTATTAGAAAAACGGCGCCGATAAACTCGCTTGACACAGCGTTGCCACAAACATTCAATTCGTAAAAAACACAGTATCTGCAAAGTGCAATGAATGAAGTGTAATAAAATGAGGTATGCTTGTAAAAAAAAAAATTTAAAACAAGACTGAGAGGTGCCAGCTCTACAGCAAGGTGTCAGTAAGGAACAGAATCCCACTCTTGACTCCCTGTTTTACCTTGATGAATCTGTCCCCAAAGCCCCACACTAACAGGGGTTTTAAGATGCCTTCTGGGTGAGAACCAATGTATGCTTTCTGCAAACTGTGTCTGAGCAGCAAGAGGACTGAGATCATCATATTCTTGTCTTTTTTCCCAGCTTTATTGAGACATAATTGACATATGGTGTACAACTGTTAATTCGATACACATATATTGCAAAAGGATTACCACCATAGCATTAACTAACATCTCCATCCTGTCACATAATTACCCTTTCTTTTTTGATCTACTCTCTTAGTAACTTTCAAGTATATAATACAGTATTATTAGCTATAATCACCATGCTGTACATTTGATTCCCAGAACTTGTTTGTACATTTTGACCAAAATCTACCCATTTCCCCCACCCCCCAGTCCTGAAAACCACCACTCTACTTTGATTCTCTGACTTAGGCTTCCTTGGATTCTACATATAAATGATATCTTTAATTATTAATTTATCTATTTCAGTTCTTGACCTGGCTTCACTCCTGGGCTTGTGACTTTAAACTCCCTTCCAGAATTGATGTTGTTACCCTTTGAAAGAGTGAATGGCTGTACACAAACTACTTCCACCCTAAACCTGCCTCTTATAGCTTTTTCTAAATGACATAATTTTTTGCCACTTACTCAGACTTGCTTTATGGCTTGGTATCTGGTCCATTATTATGAATGTTTCATTTGCGCTTCAGAGAAATGTATGTTTTCTAATTATGGAGCATAAATTGGGCTCTACACTTGTCCATGAGCTTGAGCTGGTTGATGCATTTCTCACATCATCTACATACTTGTTAATTTTGCATTTGTTCCACCATCAGTTCCTGAGAGAAGTGTATTCAAACTGTCTCCGTACTGGTGGATTTGTCAATTTCCACTTTGAATTCTATTGATTTTAGAAAGTGTTATAGCTCTCTAATGAAGTGCAACTTATAATCATCATACACCAAAGTTTTCATCCCTAATAAGAAATTTTTCCTTAAAATATATTTGCTTGATTTTAATATTGCTCCATCAATTTTTTTATTGCCTAGGGTTTGGCTAACGTATATCTCTCCACCCTTTTAACATTAGTTTTTCAGTCTTTCTTATAGATAGTATGTAGTTAAATAGTTCTTTTTTTTTCTTTACTGGTAAATCTCTTTCATTCTCACAATGTATATCGGTAATTACAGATATATTTTGATGTACTTTACCATGTTATTTTGTGGTTTCTATACATTCTGCTTTTTCTAAGTTTTTTTCTCCCTTTCTGCCTTCTTTTGAGTGACCAGATTTTTTTCATTTATTATCCCTTTATTTGTTCAAAATATAGACTCTATGCCTTCTCTTACATCATATTTAAAATATTAACATTCACCCTAAAGAGATTCTAATATAAATACTTTTTTTTACCAGTCTCTTGAAAATTATGAGGACCCAAAACACTTAAACTCTTAGCATTCCTCTCCTCTCCTACGTGTTATTATGTTCTGTGTTTTAATTCCTCCTCATTTTCTGCCACAGAGTTAATCATTAGTAGCTCCATTACTGTTTTGTACAGAAATTGTTTGCTTTGGTTGACACTTCTGCCTGTTTCTTTACATATTATTCTTGTTGAAACTTAGTCCTTCCCTCTGGATTCAACTTCCTTCTATTTGAAAATTATCTTTCAGAATAAGTTCATTAAGGGAGGTTCTGTTGGTGGTAAACTGACACAGCACCACTTACTAAGTTTACAGATGCCAGAAGAAAACGGGATTCAAAGCCCAGCTTTGCCAGTCATTGAATTTGTGATTAACCCCACTGTGCCTCAGTTTCTTCATTTGTAAAATGAGGACATTAACAATATCTGCCTCATAGAGTATTTTGGAGCAATAAATATATTACACATGTAAGGTGCTTAGAACGGTGTCTGGTACAAGTCTAACATCCAATATTAGTTTTAAAGGATTGGGGAAGAATGATTATTTGAAACAGGGTAAACATTTCACTGTTGATTACTATAAGGCAAAAGGACCAGTATTTCAAATGAAAAGA
This sequence comes from Physeter macrocephalus, assembly GCF_002837175.3. Classification (NCBI taxonomy): domain Eukaryota; kingdom Metazoa; phylum Chordata; class Mammalia; order Artiodactyla; family Physeteridae; genus Physeter; species Physeter macrocephalus. The sequence goes on from NC_041228.1 coordinate 9,126,371, forward strand.
AGTGCATGTGAGATCGGGAATCTCTGGCAGGGCACTTGGCTCTTAGGCTCCTGGGTTTTATCATCGTCCACGATGGATTCAGTTAAGCTTGTTCACTGCACAGGAAGTTCCCACTGTTTCCTAACCAGGCTGATTTCACTCCAGGCCGGATTTGTCTCCTTTAGATTCTCCAAGCATCTCTTTGCCTCTCTGGTAGGATTTATCATGCAGTTTGGAAATGATCTCTTTTCTTGTCTGGTTTTCCCATGCGTTCCTTACAAACAGCCAGGGGCAGAGATTCCATACCTCACCTCAGTTCATTGGGAAAGGAACATTTCTGCCCATGCTTATGTCCCTTAGTTCACTCCCTTTACTGACTGTTTCCCAAGAGAGGTAGACTTGCTAATCAGAGCCAGGACTTTTACTGACTCCTGTTCAGTGAGGTTGGGTTACTATTTTTTAAATGTCAGGACGCTTGTGTTTCACATTCTTTCTTACCCCTTCCCTAACACCAGTAGCTATCTGATAAAACGTATTTACTGAATAAATAAACAGTACTGTGTGAAAGTGCCCTATCAACAGCAACGGATTTAACAAATGCCAGTTTTACATAAAAAACATGAAACATTAGGCATATGTTGTAGATTTTTTGTCTCACACCCAGGGCTTCATCTTGACATGTTTCCCCCAATTTAATTCGTTTTGGTGTACTTCCCTACACATGTACTTCCCTACATTCAGGCATTATCAAAAAGGATTATCATGTCTGCCACAATCCAACCTGCTTATATCTGCACAAAGAGCACCCCCCTTAGGGACGCTGAGCCTGTATCTGCACTGGGCATCGTTTTGTTCTCTTCCTTCATCAGATAATTGCTCTTCTCATAGGGCTATCCGTCCTAAGTCATCTGGCCCTGCTGTTTGGATCATGCAGAGTGTAAAGTCAAGAAATCACTGGGCACCAAGGCGGAAAGGATTCTGTGAGGAAAAGCTGATGTGGTTACCCATATCAATCACTATTTGCTGAAAAATATATGTTTTCCTTATCTTTAAATGTCTATTCTAATAACTCCCTATTTAAATGTGTATGGAGGGAGACAGAGACTATAAGAGGAAGAAGAGAGAGAAGGAGGGTGAAAGAATTGTATCTTGTTAAATAACTACGATATACCAATTTTATCTTACAAAATGTACGCATCATTTAATCCTTTTAAAAGTAGGCATATAGGGCTTCCCTGGTGGCGCAGTGGTTGGGAGTCCGCCTGCCGATGCAGGGGACGCGGGTTCGTGTCCCGGTCCGGGAAGATCCCACATGCCGCGGAGCGGCTGGTCCCGTGAACCATGGCCACTGAGCCCGCGCGTCCGGAGCCTGTGCTCCGCAACGGGAGGGGCCCCAACAGTGAGAGGCCCGCGTACCGCAAAAAAAAAAAAAAAAAAGAAGGCATATAGTCACGGAGCCACCCACATGGCAGAGTAGGAAGACCTTGAGCTCACCTCCTGCCAAAGGCACCCTAAAATTACAACTATTTACAGGGCAATTGTCTGTGAGGACAACCTGAACACAGAAAAGATTTTCCAAAACAAAAGATATAAAGAAGGAACCACATGGTTCCTTGGGTAGGAGAGGCGGAGACACGGTGCAGTCAAGACCCACACCCCGCCAGCCAGTAGGCAACTCACAAACAGGAGGATAATCACAATCGCAGAGGTTTACCCCAAGGAGCAAGGGACCTGAGCCCCACATTAAGTTCCCCAGCCCTGGGACCCCATACTGGGAAGACAAGTCTCCAGAACGTCTGGTTGTCAAGGCTAGTAGAGGGGGCTTGTTTTCAAGAGTGCTGGCGAGCTATAGGAAAGCCAGATTCCTCTCTTAAAGGATGCACACCAAATTTCACATGCTCTGAGACCCAAGGCAGAAGCAGTAACTTGAAAGGAGCCTGCGTCAGACTCACTTGCTAATCTTGGAAAGCCTCCTGGAGAGACAGGAGACAAGGGGGACTCCCTTACTCAACAGGGACATAGACAACGGTGACACCAATTTTGGGGAGCTCGTTCTATCACAAGGACTCTGGTGCTGGCAAGCGCCATTTTGGAGTCGTTCTTTTAGCTTACTAGTGGCCAGGACTTGGCCCTACCCGCCAGCCAGTCTGCACCAATCCTGGGACCCCCAAGGCCAAGCAACCAGCTTCGTGTGAACACAGCCCCACCCACCAGCCGGCCCTCAGTAGCCATAAGCTCCCCTGAGACTCCCAGTCTCCCAAAGACCCAGCTCTACCCATCAATGGGCCAGGACCTGGCCCCCACCCTCCAGTGGGTAGGCAGTAGCCCCAGGACCACCGGCCACAGTCAGCTGCATAAGGACCTGGTCCTGCCTACCAGTGCCACCTCGGGGACCCCAGGCCTGGACCCCCACTCTAGAATCTTGGAGGCCCCCCAGCTCGCCACCTCAGGACCTAGCTCCACCCACCAGTGGGCCACCATTAGCCATGCGACCGGCCTCATCCACCAGCAGGCGGGCAACAGCCCCATCACCTCCAGGGCCCTGGCTCTGCCAGTCAGCAGGCTGACACCATCTTTAGGACCTCTGAGCCCAAGCCCCCAACCACCAGTGGACCAACACCAGTTCTGGAACCTCCAGAATACACAGCCAGCTGCCCAGGACCTGGCTCTGTACACCAGTGACCAGCATCAGCCTTGAGCCCCTGAGGCCTGTAGCCAACCATGTCAGAAACTGGCCCTACACACCAGCAAGCCAACAGCAGCCCTCAGACCCCAGGCCCAGCCCTGCCCACCACTGGGCCGACACCAGGTCCAGGACCCATAGCACCCCCTAGCCAACCCCCCCAGGACCCAGCTCCACTCACCATTTGGCTGGCACTAGTCCTAGGATCCCCAGAGCCCAAAGCCAGCCATATTGGGTCCCAGCCCAACTGACCAGCAGACTGAATTCAGCCTCAAGATCCCCCGGACCACACAGCCAGCTATGCCAGGACTTGGAACAGGCCACCAGTGGGCCACCAGCATCTGTACTAGGAAAGGCCTGGCAGCCACTGGGCTGGGGGCCAACCCTGCCTATTAGCACACCCACAGTAACTGGCCCCACTACAGCAGATGTGCTCATGCAGCCCACATAGGGGGGCATTCCTTGAGTACATACCTCTGGTGACAAGAGAGGAGTGTGCTGCTGGGCTCCACAGGGCATCTCCTACACAAGGCCACTTCTCCAAGATCAGGAAACATAACTGATTTACCTAATACATAGAAACAGAAACAGAGAATCAGACAAAATAAGGCAACAGAGGAATATTTTTGAAACAAAGGAACAAGATAAAACCCCAGAAGAAGAGGTAAGCAAAGTAGAGGTAAACAATCAACTCAATAAAGAGTTCAAGAAAATAATCATGAAGATGCTAAACTTGGGAGAATAATAAATACACAGTGAGAATTTTAACAAAGACCTAGAATATATAAGGAAGAACCAAAAAAGCTGAAGAATACAATAACTGAAATAAAAAATACACTCTAAGGAACCAACAGTAGATAAGACGATAGAGAAGTGGAGCCATGAATTAAAGGATAGAGTAGTGGAAATCACTCAAGCTGAACAGAACGAAGGATAAAAAGAAACGAGAACAGTTTAAGAGCTCTCTGATACAGCATCAAGTATACTAACATTCACTTTATAGGGGTCCCAGAAGACAAGAGAGAGACAAAGAAGGAGAGAACATATTTGAAAACATAATAGCTGAAAACATCCCTAACCTGGGAAAGGAAATGGACATCCAGATCCAGGAAGCAGAGAATCCTAAATAAGATCAACCCCAAAAGGTTCACACCAAGATACACTGCACTTAAAATGGCAAAAAATAAAGAACGAATTTTAAAAGCAGCAGGGGAAAAGCAACCGGTAGCATCCAAGGCAACTCCCATAAGGCTATCAGCTGACTTTTCAGTGGAAATTCTGCAGGGCAGAAGGGAGGAGCACAATGTATTTTAAATGATGAAAGGAAACAAAATAGAACAAAGAATTCTCTACCCAGCAAGGCTATCATTCACATTTAAAGGTGAGATAAAGAGCTTTACAGAAAAAAAAAACTAAAAAAAAAGTTCAGTACCATTAAACCTGCTTTACAAGAAATGTTAAAGAGACTTCTCTAAGCAGAAAAGAAAAGACCACAACTAGACATATAAAAATACAAAAGGAAAAATTTCACTGGTAAAGGTAAATACACAGTATGGGTATCCACAGTATGGGTGGTGGAACAACTTGCAAAAAAAAAAAAAAAAAAAAGAATCTAAACACAGCCTTTACACTCTTCACAAAAATTAACTCAAAATGGATCATAGAGCTAAATATAAACATAAAATTATAAAAACCCCTCCAATATAACATAGGAGAAAACCTAGATGACCTTAGATTTGGTGATGTCTTTTTAGCTACAATACCAAAGGCATGATCCATGAAAGAAATGATTCATAGGCTGGACTGTATTAAAATTAAAAAATTCTGTTCTGCAAAGCATGAAATTAAGACAACTAGATGACAATCCACAGACTGGGAGAAAAAAATTGCAAAAAACACACCTGATAAAAGACTATTATCCAAAATGTACAAAAACTCCTAAAACTCAATGATAAGAAAACAAAAGACCTGATTAAAAATGTGCAGAAAACCTTAACAAGCACCTTATCAAAGTAGATACACAGCAAATAAAAATACGAAAAGATGCTCCACGTTATATGTCATCAGGGAAATACAAATTAAAACAACAAGGAGATATCACCACACAGCTATTAGAATCCAGAACACTGACAACACCAAATGCTGGTGAGGATGTGGAGCTACAGGAACTCTCATACACTGCGAGTGGGAACACAGAATGGTACAGCCACTTTGGAAATAAGTTTGTCAGTCTCATACAAAACCAAACATGCTCCTACCACATGATTCAGCAGTCATGTTCCTTGGTATTTACCAAAAGGAGTTGAAAACTCATGTCCACACAAAACTTTGCACAGAGATGTTTATGGTAGCTTTATTCTTAACTGCCAAAACTTGGAAGCAAGCAAGATGACCTTCAGTAGGTAAATGGATGAATAAATGGTGGTCCATCCGGACACTGGAATATCATTCAGCACTAAAAAGAAATGAGCTGGGCTTCCCTGGTGGCGCAGTGGTTGAGAGTCCGCCTGCTGATGCAGGGGACACGGGTTCGTGCCCCGGTCCGGGAAGATCCCACATGCCGCGGAGCGGCTGGGCCCGTGAGCCATGGCCGCTGAGCCTGCGCGTCCGGAGCCTGTGCTCCGCAACGGGAGAGGCCACAGCAGTGAGAGGCCCGCGTACCGCAAGAAAAAAAAAAAAAGAAGAAATGAGCCATCAAGTCATGAGATGACATGAAGAAATCTTGAGTGCATATTGCTAGTGAAAAAAGCCAATCTGAAAAGAATAAATACTGTATGATTTCAACTATATGACAATCTGGACAAGGCAAAACTACGGAGCCAATAAAAAGATCAGATTTTAAGAGAGGGGTGATGTCAGCAACATGGCGGAGTGTAAAGCTACCTTTGTCTCTCCCCTTCAACCTACAACCAGTAAAACATCCACAGTGCAACAAACCGTCCCTGCCCAGTACAACAGGAAGCTGGAAAATTCCACACATCTGTGCATTTAAAGGCGGGTGGACTTGAACACACAGTGGAGGTAGAACCAAGGGAAAAGCAGAGGCAGTGCCTGCGATCCCAGCCTTCTGATTGCAGTAGCTGTGCCCACACCCAGCTAACTGGGCAGTAACGGGGCAGCAGGATCAGTGGAGCCTGAGACCTCATCCCTCCAGTCCCCGAGGCACCCATGGCTACAGTCCCCATGGCCCTAGCCACAGCAGCAAAGCCCGCAAACCTTACAACACCAGACATGGCAGAGGCACCTGCATGACTTGGACCCTCCTCTTCAACCTTCCCCTCCTCCAGCAGTGGTGGAGCTTGTGACTCAGGGGATCCCAGACACGGTGAAAGAACCCACCATTCTGATCTACCAGGTAGCAACACCAGTGACACTGGCAGAAGCAAGGCACGAATGACGCTGGAGGCACAAAAAGCGATAGCGAGGCACAGAGCCACACCTCTGATAGAGGCAGCAGAGGGTGGAAAGTGCAGACTCATATAACCAGAGTTAGCTCAGGTAAGAGAAAGCAAAAACATGTGTGCTATAGCGCCACCTACTGGAAAAAAAAAGAAAGGCCTCTAATTCTAACCCGTCACTACTTCAAACGCACCAGCAGAACAACTCATCAAGCACCATGAAGAACCACAGAAACACTGTACCACGAAAACAAAATGGCAATTCTCCAGCAACCAAACTTAAAGTCAAAATGTTGCAATCTATCTGGTAAAGAATTCAAAATAGCTGTCATGAAGAAACTCAATGAGATACAAGAAAACTCAGTTCAAAGAGCTCAGGAATAAAATTAATGAACAGAAAAAATCACTTTACCAAAGAGATTGAAACTTTACAAAAGAACGAAGCAGAAAAATTCTGGAGCTGAATAACTCAGTTGACGAGATGAAGAATGCATTGGAAATAGAGCAAACCATATGGAAGAGAGAATTATTAGCAAGCTTGAAGATAGAAATCTAGAAATGATACAAGTAGAAGAGGAAAGATAAATAAGGTATTTTTAAAATGAGGAAATTCTATGAAAGCTATCTGACTCTTTTAGGAACGGCAACATTGTGGTGAAGGGTATCACAGAAGGAGAGAGGGAGAAGGGAGCAGAGAGTTTATTTAAAGAATAGTAGCTGAGAACTTCCCAAACCTGGGGGAGGAACTGGATATGCAAGTTAATACCACACTTGATTACCTCAAAGCAAAATAATTCATCAGTGGCATTGGATGATCTTTCGTATAAAGAAGCTGCCATATAAACATATAAGTACACAGATAATTACTACAATATTTTTTTAAAATGAAAAACCAAACTAGGAACAACCTGAATGTTCATTCAGTAAGAGAATGGATAAGTAAGTTATGTTACATCTACCCCATCAAATAGTGTGTCTGTTTTAAAAAGAATGAGTTATATTTATACACAGTCACATGGGAGGATGTCTAGGAAATACCATTAAGCAAATTAACAAATCTCAGAGTAATTTATGAAGAATGACTCTATTTTAAAAAGGGAAAAGAGAAGGGATAAGTCTCTAGGTATATGTGTATACAGTATTTCAGCAAACCCAAGGCACATGCATTATGACACATTAACTTATACCACTAAGAAAGAACAAAGTGTACTGCTTTTTAAAATAGTGAGATAACTCAAAGTATCAGATGCATTCCCGTTTCAGTGATGTTCAGACATTTTTAAAAGTGCATCTTAGAATCAATGGAATATGACATATTCAGTGAACAAAGTAAACTTTAAGTGCCTATTATATGCCAGGTATGCCAGGCACCAGAGGTAGAACAGAGAATAAAACAGGTAAACATTTCTGCCTTCAAGGATCTTGTATTTTCTGTAACCCATGTTCAATGTTTTAAGAACATAAAGAAATGTATGGAAAAACGCAAATCCAAAACATCATTCTCTCAGGTAAGTAGATCTGAGAGCTTTGATATGTTACCACGATCATGTATTACTTTTGTAACTTTAAAAAATCTAGGGCTTCCCTGGTGGCGCAGTGGTTGAGAATCCGCCTGCCGATGCAGGGGACACGGGTTCGTGCCCCGGTCCGGGAAGATCCCACATGCCGCGGAGCGGCTGGTCCCGTGAGCCATGGCCGCTGAGCCTGCGCGTCCGGAGCCTGTGCTCCGCAACGGGAGAGGCCACGACAGTGAGAGGCCCGCGTACCACAAAAAAAAAAAAAAAAAAAAAAAAAAAATCTAATAAAATGCATTTAAAAATGGTTACTTATTCATACGTGTTAGCCCACCAGAAATGTTTTCATCTATCCTGACAACGTCTAGGGCCAGAAAGTTCACTTACATGGTCCCTTACCGCTCTGGAAAAGGACCAATCCCCTATACCCATCCCCATGTCCTGCACTGCAAATGTGAGAAATAGAATTTTGCATCCTGACTGACTCCTAATTTAGAAGACAGTTGCCATAAATCCACGAAAGACTGAATTTATGATGCTCCTGCATGGCATTTGCAGAGCCGGGGCACTTGACTAGGTCTCATGGAGAGTCATTCTTCCACGTCTTACCTCCTCGATAATGGCTCTCAAACTAGGATCTATTTCGTGTTTCTCCTCACTCAAGGCTTGTCATTTCCTGAAAACCCAGACCTCTTCAAAAGTGCCACACGTCACCCAGACAAAGGCTGCAGATGTCGGTGGAATGGCAGCTGTTAAGACTGAGCACACCTGGCCTTTGCAGAGCTTCTCAGCACAGTCTTTTAGTAGCATTTTACATGCCAGTGGGAAGACTCTGAAAAGCCTTTACATCTTTCAGAGAGGACAGCAGTAGTTCTAATTGTTCTGCAGGTTTGTTTGTTTGTTTTAATCATCACAGTTGCCGTGGTTGAGTTGATGGGATTGCGGACATTCAGACACTGAATGTCTGAGAAGGATTTGGGAGGTCATGGGGAGAAGGAATACTAGCAGCTTTTATTTAGGAATTTTTACTAGATCATTCATTCATTCATTCATTCACTTAGCACAATATTCTTTTTGTCCTCTTCGAGGGATACTTAATATAGAAGTTAAGAGTAGGAGCTCTAAGGCCACATGGCTTGTGTCTGAATCTTAGTTCTCCCACTAATAGCTTTGTGATTATGGGAAAATAATTTCATCTTGGCGAGTCTCACCTTTCCATCCATAAAATAAGATTAATAATTGTACACATTTCAAGGTTATAGCAAGGGTAAAGTAAGATAATATATGTGAAGCACTTAGCACAGTACCCGGCACATAATAAGTGCTCAATATATTTTAGTTGCTATGTGCTAGGCACTAAAAAAACAGTAGAACTTAGAAAATGTAGCTGGAACTGTGGATAAAAGTGGATAGTCTAAAGTTACCCCCACTCTTTTGGGGTGAAAATCCCAAACCAAAACATTCAGTGGAATAATTGATATGAAATCAGTAAAACCCTAGAGTTCTGGCAGATGCAAAGGTGAGAGGGTGGAGGTACCTCTATAACTCAAAGCACATGTTGCTTTCACCAAAACAAACAAACAAATAAAAACAGAAAACACACAAGAGGAAATAAAACCACTAATAGTAAAAATAAGTAAACTAACCCAACGAAAAGGAAAATTAGCAAAGCAAGAATTAGGAATAACAGGACCATTTGAAAGGGATTTTTAAATAATATTTAAAGAGTTTTAAAAAGTAATTTAGAGGAAGCAGGCAAGATGGCGGAAGAGTAAGACGCGGAGATCACCTTCCTCCTCACAGATACATCAGAAATACAGCTACACGTGGAACTTCTCCTATAGAACACCCACCGAACACTGGCAGAAGACCTCAGACCTC
>NC_041228.1:9139401-9162754 GCF_002837175.3 Physeter macrocephalus
ACACATGTATATGTATAACTGATTCACTTTGTTGTAAAGGAGAAACTAACACACTATTGTAAAACAGTTATACTCCAATAAAGATGTTAAAAAAATAATAAAAATAAAAAAATAATAAAAATAATAAAAAAAAGTAATTTAAATTCAAGAACAGAAGAAGATATTTTAAAAATTTGAAAACGAATGACATTTTAAAAATGAGAATTACATAAACAAATTAAAATTTAGTCCATAAGTTAAAATATAGATTAGAACATCTCGAGAGAGGATTCATGTAGGGAAGACAATCTATATTGGGAGATAATTCTCTATGAATTTATCACATTTTTGCACATCCAGAAATGAACAATCCATGTGTTCCAGGACTATCTTTTCAGGAATGTTTATACAAGCAGGCAGCCCCAGAAAGATAGAGAAACTCCCTCTAGAGAGAATTTATTAATATTTTGGGTAAGTAAAGATAAAGATGGTGGCTCCTTCTGGAGAGATTTTGAGATTTCTCTCCCTGGAGATATTTCAGGTAATCAACCTAGAGATATTTCCTTTCCTCCCGAGAGACAATTGCTTTCCTGCAAGGGTGATAAAACTCATGTCTCTCTCTCTGGAGAAGAGGAAAGGCAGTTTGGCTAGCAGCCTCTATGTAAGATCAGAGTCTACTCAACTCAGGGTTTCTCTTCTATAACACATCACCGCTTGCTGTGTATGTAGGTATTACTTGGCCTTCACTGTCACACTTCATGGGAGTTGAGGCTTGTCCATCCAAAGCTACAATGCAACTCTTGCTGTTGCTTTTTCTGTGAATGGCGAACCTCTTTGTCTCTGACCCATAGGACTTCTGTTTCCCTACTAGTGTATGTGTAAAATTGTGACAAGCTAACTTGATTGCAAAAAGTGTAAAATCTCAAATTCTTCACAGCTCTTCAAGTGGAAACCTCAGGACATTGTGCAGAAAATAGCTCAGAGATGTAAAGAAAGGAAAGTTATTACAAAGATATAAAGAGACTGTGAGAAACATTGAGGAGATCCAAATATGTCTTAAAGGAATTCTAGGTCAAATAAATGAAAGAATGGGGAAGAGACGACATTCAAAGATATAATGCTTGAGAACTTCCATACACATGAGTCCTTAGATTCCATGAGTTCACCAAGTCCTGAGAAAGATTTAAAAACAAAACAGAAACAAAAAACAAACAAACAAAAAACCCCACTAATTTCTGTGAAACTGCAGACCATCAATGCAGTGGTGGAAGTGTATGCCATTATTTCTGGTTTAAGTTCTAACTGTGTTTAGCTAAGATTCAGAACTTAGTGGAATTGAGGTGGCTCTGAATTCAGCTTTTCCCTTGGCTCGTGGTTACCTACAGCACACACAAGGCGGATGGCTCTCTCCATGTGTGGCAAGTCCTGTTGGACCTGAGAAAGAAGGAAAAATGGTACCCCTTTGTACTTTTACACTCTTTTTCTTATACCATGAGTGAGTGTTAGAATTATAAACTCTACTAACAATTTCTGCACTTGTGTTCGATGTTTACAAACATTAAACTCTCACTAGGCTACAGTCCAATATCCAGGCAAAGAAAGCTGAGTCAGTGCCCAGATATCACTTAAAAGTCATCTGCCTCCAGAATGTTTCCACTTATAGACCAATGACTCCACTCCTAGGCTAATTTGATTCATCTGTCCCTGAATGCTTCTGATACTACTTTGGTCCAAGGACCAAGTTAATAGAGGTATAGACTGTGTTTATAGGTAGGAAGAATTAACTATCATTAAGGTGTCATTTTATACCAAGGTAATCAACACACAAAATGAAATTTCAAACAAAATCACAAGAGATTCAATATGTTGTGTTACTGTAACTTAAATAACTAATTCTATAATGTATATGGAAAAGTTCAGAGCCAAGAATGGCCAAGCAGTTTTGCAGATGCAGAAGGAGAAAGAAGGAGGAGGGTGGAGGACTACTTAATCAGATATCAAGATATTTTAAATAAGTTGGCATTAAAATATTCGGTATGTTACAGGAATAAGCAAACTAATATGTGGGGCAGAATAAACAGCCCAGAAACATCCCACTCACACAAGGAAACTTGGCATGTGGCAGAGCTGGGGTTGCAGGTCAGAGATGAAATATGAGCAATTCAATAAACGTCATTGGAGAAAAACTGGATGCTTCTAAGTAAAAACAAACATAAATAGATTCCTACCTCATACCACACAGAAAAAAAAAATCAAATGGATTAAAGATTACTATTAAAATGTCTAATAATTTAAAGTATAATAATCTATTTTAGATAATTTAGATAAAATAGAATATTTTTTACTAACCTGGGATAAGAAATGAATACCTAAGAAAAAAATGTTAAAAACGAAAACCATAAATAAAATAACTAATAAATATAACTACATTAACACTAAAATGTTCTGTGTGAAAAATTCCCTATAACAAAATTGAAAGACAATCAAAGAATGGAAAAATTTACTTGCAACCCATATACCGCCAAAATATTAGAGTTCATAAAATATTTTTTTAAATGCTGCCAATTTAGGTTTTTATTTTAAATCAAACAACTCAATAGAAAAATGGGGAAAAAAAGCATACAAATATTCAATTTACAATAAAGGAAACTAGAACATTGATAGATATTTTAAAAATTCTTCAACTTCTCTTGTATTCACAAAAATCACACTTTACAATAAAATTAGATACAATTTCACTCCTCTTTGAACTGGAGAAAGTATAAATCTACAAAAACAATTATTTTTTTTTAAGTATGGAGTCAGGAATTCATACGATACTGGAGGAAATATAAATAGTTTCAAATACATTGGAGAAGAGTTTGGAACTATCTAGTAAAATTAAACATGCACCTAACTTTACAACCCATCAATCCTACTTCCGGTTAAATAGAATGGAAACTTTCATTAACACAAGGAAATATGTCCAAGATGTTCATTGCTGCTCTATTTCTAAAAGAAAACAGAGGGGACAATAGATTTAATGTTAAGTAGAGTGGGGAATGATAAATGTAATTTGAAATAAACAATGGAATACAGTATTCCAAGCAAAATGACTGAATTATATCTATCCATGTACCTATTCAAATTATCATGAGTATTTCTTGAAAACCTACCATATGAGACAGATAATTGCAGAATGATATGTCAGCATGATTCCATTCAAAGAAAAATTTAAATCACATGAGAATATACTACATCCTGCTTATGAGTGTATGAATACAGGGTTAGGGCATAGGATTGTGCCCATGTGGAGTAACAGGCTGAAAGAATGAGCAGGGGACAAAATCTAACTCCCAGCCTTCTTGCCAAGCCTTGCCCCTCTCTGGTTTTCACTTGCTTGAAGGATGCAGCACCATGTTGCTTGTACGAAGATGCTATTGATCATAAAGCCATTCACTCATGGAGATGCATCCCCCTAGAGGAGCAGCTTTTTGCCCATTTGCACAAAGACACCATGATAGACTAGGGGAGGGGGTGGTCTGCAGACACGGCATCGTATATGTGGTCATCAAAGGCAGATTTGCTATGACACTAATGGAAACTTCAGAAGCAGACTTCTCCCTTATGGACCCCTTCCAAAGTCTTGGGAGGCATCCTAGTCTGCTGTTCTCATAGTCATATGTTTTTGTAAATCTTGCAAAATTCAGATATTTTAACAGTAATCAGTTAAGACCAAGTCTTTTCACTCTACTTTTCCCTTTGCATTTCTTCTGGTGCCAGTGACATTGGAATGGCCATGAGGAGTTTTAGGAGCTGCTAAGGGAAAGTTGAATCGGAGATATATTTCATCTGGGGAATATGTTTTTGTACTTCAGTCACTTCCCTTCTATGCACATCCCCAAGCAGGAATGGCTTCTGGGAGCACTCCTACCACCCTCTGTGCTAAATCACCTAGCATCAGCATATACAGGTGTAGGGCCAGAGGTCATATGTGAACATGAATGTCGCCTAAAGGTATCCAGCACCAGAAGACATGGGTAGATTAGTCAGTGTCATCAACTCAAAGGGTAATTAAGATAAGGCACTGCACAAGAAAACTTGATTTACCTTGAAATATTACAGCTCATATATGAAGAAAACTTAAATTTTCTCCAAATGGACAACTATCCCCCAAATTTACAAGACATTCCCAAGATGAATTAAAACTTAAACAAGTTATTCTAAACTATCAATAAAGAAACAACTTGCAATCCACTGGGTTGGAGAAAAGATTGAATTATCTTTCTATTCTCTCTATAGAAAATGATATTCTAAAGCATTCCAATTTGAAGTGTCAGTCAAAGAATATACAGCCAAAACTGTAGAGAAAAAGTATTATAGAGATGAGTCAAGCCTTTAGTTAATAAAATGTTATGTTATTTTTCTGGATTTTGTCATTTATGTAACATTTGTCAGTTTAACTTTTTTTCAATTATGTTTCACTTTTTAAATAAATATAAACTTTTGTGCCTAATTTTAAATTCTTAGTATTGTATTTTTTTCTATATGAAAATTGCATAAGTTTTAAGTCCCACAGAATGTGAATTTTCTCATGGTTCCAATATTGGAAATAGTAGCTCAGATGGCTGCACAGCTTCTATAGGGTAGTGTTTACTTCTGTGAGGGAAGGAAGGAAATAAAAACTGTGATATGGGGACTTTAATATTTACTTTGGGACTTTACATATAAAGAAATTTTTGATATAAATATATTTCTTTCAAAGCTATCTGAAGCAAATGACAAAATTCCCATTTGTTAATTCTGAATGTAGCTGCATATATTTTGTATTACTTTCTGATTTTCCCACATGTTTGAAATATTTCACATTTTTTAAAGGACTAAAAAAATTCCAACATACCTGATGCATGGACTGAACATTGGGAAACTAATGAAGAAGTATTGGTCCAGATAAAGATGCTAGTGCCCTGGGCTTGGACAAAAACAATGACACTAGAAAGCAATGGATGAATCTGAGAAATATAGGGAATAGAATCAATGGGGCTTAGTGACTGATATAGGGTAGATACTTAGGTAGAAGTCTAGGATGATGCCCAATTTCTCGTGTAGACAATTGGGTGCATGGTGGTACCACTGGCAAGTCCTTTGAGCTTAGAGTGACAGATGACACAGATGGGAAGGAAAATACATACCATTTGATCCCAGTCCCTTCTTCCCACGTTATAGAAGGAAAAACTGAAAACCAGAGGAGTGTAGTCACTTGCTCACTTAGGAGATGTTATTAACTCTTTGATCTCCTTTTCTCAGATGGACTTTTAAAGCAGCTTAAAATACGGTGTCTCCATATAAACCAACTAAGACTTTAGTGTTACATGAACCTTTAATTCAAAAACCAAATGAGAAGCAAATAGCTGTATCCCTTGCACACATGGCTTAACCTCTCTGAGCCTAATTTTTTATCTCTATCATGGGGTTATGATGCTTACTTATCCCAATTACAGGGAAAATTATATGAGAACAGAGTAAAGAGCTCAATAATTGGATATATCTTCAAGTCTCCCACTTTCTTCCCCATGCTCAGCAAAATATTTCCACTGGATCTAATGATTAAAGAATTAATTAGCAGGGAATATTGCAAATATGTAATACCTACAATTAGATGACAAGCAGTAGGTTGTGAACTTCCTCAGACATCATTTCTTCACTAAAAAAACCCCAAATCTGATGTTATCATCATTAAAAATGAATGTAGACTATCAAATTTTTTGCCAAATAAGTAGCAATCAATCCCTTCTCCATTTATTTCTACCCACATATTCACCACTTCCAGTGCTCTTAATACCTTTGGTAGATTTGATTTTTCATCTACTTTCACTTTCCTTCCAGCTTGAAAAACTTCCTTCAATATTTCTTTCTGTGAAGATCTGTGGTGACAAATTCTTTAAGCCTTTTACTGTAAATATTTTTTTTAGCCTTTAGTTTTGAAGGATGTTTTATCTGATTATAGAATTCTAGGATGATGATTTTACTTTCACTTTAAAAATATCAGTCACTTCCATCATCGCCTAGCTTGCATTATTTCTGATAAGTCAGCAGACTTCTGAATTTTGTCCCCCTGGGCGTAACATCTTATTTCTCTAACTGCTTTAGGTTTTCTCCTCTGATTGTTTTTCAAGAATTCTATTATATGGTGTGCAATGGGGTTGGTACTGTGGTAAATCTGGAAATAGTATCCATTTGAGACAGTGAGGACTGTGAAACTGCAGATTCTGTAACACCCAGCATGGTCTACAGCCATACCACCCTGAACACGCCCGATCTCATCTGTAATACCCAGCATGTCAGAAGTTATCTGGGGAAAAAAGAAGGGGATCCAGATAATCAAATATTCTGCTGAGCAGGATAATATAGACCACACTCAGATTATTGTCTTTCAAGGAATGGAAGACTCCAGGTTTCTTATCCAAGATGATTTTCTATTTTTTCTGCAGCACCATAGTGGTACAGAGTTGCTTAGAGATCATCTAACAAATTCCTCATGTCATAAGGACAAGAAAATTGAGGCTTGGGGTGACTAACCAGCCAAGTCAGTGTAGCCAATCCACAATAGAGCTGAAACTCAGTTCTTATTTCCTGGCTTCTTTATTACCAGTGTCTCCAATCTCAAGTCATTCACATGCCAACACTTTTAACGCATTGGTGTACCAGCAGGGCAATGGTTGATATTCTTCTTCAAACCAACTTTAAATCTAGACTTGCGCTGAGCAAAAATATCTTTAAAATTAAGTATGCTTGAAGAATTGTTAATATGTTGTCTTTAAAATAAATGTGTAACTATTAAAATAAGTCTGTATATTATGCTGTATATGACATGCCAGATCCATAAACTGATCCATTATAAGAGAATGATTGCTGATTTTGCATACAAAAGAAGTATTTTTTCCTGAATTGTCTAAAAGGGTGTCATTTTCTTAACTATGAAATGGGCACTTTTTTAATCCTATAACTATAACTGAACGTGATTTGACTCTTTTTACTTTTCTTTAATATGTAGATTTCTTCTATAAAAAAGCTGTCTGTAATAAATTCATCCACATTTAATTTCAGAAAGAACAAAAGTGATAATGGAGATGTCATGGGAATTCAAATTCATTACTGCATTGTTGCACATTTCTGATTTTAAAATAGAAAAAAATTCATTGAGGTCAGTATTTTATGACTTGAAAGGACATGGGTTTTGGGGTCCTGGTTTCAAGTTGCTACTTTAAGATTTTTTGGTTGTGTTACATTAGCCAAATCACCTAACCTCTCAGAGCCTTGGTTTCCTTACCTTAAAAGAGGTCTGAAGGAACTGAATGAAATAATGTATTTTAAACTAAGAATAAGATGTGTATTAGAAATGTCATAAATACTTAATTCCCCAACCTTGGGCGCTGGGTAAAAATCAATGTGTAATAATAAACTTTTATGGCTTAAGTACCTAGAGTAAGAGACAGCAAAAGAAGTCTAAATTGATAGAATTCTGTTGGCAGGATCTCTGCATCATTTGCCAGAATAGTCTAGAGCTGCATTAATGCGGCACCACTGGGAAGTAATTTTAAAAAAAAAAAGTTTTTTTGAGTGGAGTGGCCGAGATGGTGGAATAGGATGACCTGAGCGCCCCTCCTCCTACAGGCTCATCAAAACTACAGCTGTTTACAGAGCAACTATCAATGAGGACAACCTAAAGACTAGAGGAAAAGATTTCCTACAATTAAAGATGGAAAGAAAGAACCACAACTAGATGGATAGGAAAGGCAGAGACCTGGTATAGTCAAGACCCAGACCACCAAGTAGGCGACCCACAAATGGGAGGATAATCACAATTACACAAGTTGCCCCCAAGAAGTGAAGGACCCGAACCCTACATCAGGCTTCCTAGCCCCGGGATCCCGCACCAGGAACATAAGCCCCTAGAACGTTTGGCTTTGAAGGCCAGCAGGGCTTACATATAGGAGAACCAGAGGGCTGTAGGGACTTTACCCTTAAAGGGTGCACACAAAGTCTCACATGCTCCAAGACCTGATACACTGGTGGTAATGTGAGAGGAGCCTGGGTCAGACCTACTTGCTGATCTTGGAGAGCCTCCTGGAGAGGCAAGAGGCAACTGGGACTCCCCTTGGGACATTGATGCAGGCAGCAGCCATTTATAGGAGTCATTCTACCATGAGGACACTGGTCCTGGCAAGCACTAATTTGGAGTTCTCCCTCTAGCCTACTAGCACTAAGGGCTTAGCCTAGCCCCCGCTTGCTGGTTGGTACCAGTCCCAGAACCTCCCAGGGGAAGCAGGCAACAACCCAGGGAATAAGCAGTACCCACCAGCCAGCCCTGAGCCAGCTGTCCTAGGACCTGACCCTACCCACCAGCAGACCAACACCAGCCATGGGAACACCCCCCCACCCCACCAAGCCCTGCTGCCAGCTGCCCTGGGAACTGACCCAAACCACCAGCAGGCCAGCAGCCTTTGCAGGAGGCAGAGCCTGGTGGCCAGTCATGCCAGGGTCCAGCCCTGCTCACCAGTGAGCTCACAGCAGTCTGCCTCATCAAAAGGAAGGGCCCATGCAGCCACATAGGGGGTGCCCCTAAAGCGTACAGCTCTGGTGACAAGAGGGGAGTGTGTTGTGGTGCCCCAGTGGACATGTCCTAATAAGGGATCTCCAAGATCAGGAAATGTAACCTACTTACCTAATATGTAGACATAAAAACACAGAATTAGGCAAAATGAGGCAGCAGAGAAGTATATTCCAAAAGAAGGACTAAGACAAAACCCCAGAAAAGAACTGAGCAAACTGCAGTTATCAAATCACAAAGGAAGCAAACAAAAGAAGAAGAAAGGAACAAAAAAGAACTACAAAAACAACCCCAAAAGAAGTAATAAAATGGCCATAAGTACATACTTATCAATAATTACTTTAAATGTAAATGGACTAAATACTCCAATCAAAAGACGTAACGGCAGAAAGCCTCAGCTAAATGGCTCATTACAGAGCAGGGTCTACATACTCAGGGGCGTTGTATGAAGTTATGCTTTCTGCCAAGTCAGAAGCCTGGAGAATGAAGGGCTTTAGAAATAGGAGTGTATGTATGAAGGAAACTGACATAAAGGAAGAAACATAACAGCACTAAAGAGGTCTTTTTTACTTGAATAATGTATTCATTCTCCAAGTAATTTAACCAGGAAAAAACTGAATGTGGTTGAAAAAGGAAAGTTGAGCTCATATTTTGGTGTTTGAAGGTGCTTATGAATAATATTCCTCTCTTTCTAAGCCAAGTTCCAAATAAAATGAGACACAGGTACAGGAGTCAGGCAGATGTAGATGAACATGTCACCTATATTAATAAGATTAAAAAACTTAGTTTAGGTGTGAGGTTAAGAGGGTTTCTAAATACTTTACCTAAAAGTTAGACTTAGTTCCTGAAACTATGGGCCAATTTTGCTGGGAAAGAAGCTCCATGCTATATTTGCTGTGGAACCAAAACCCCATGAAAACACGTGCTCAAGAAAAGCAGATACATGTGTGGTTGTACAAGAACACACTCTGTTACCAAAGACAGACCTACAACGCATTCTTGATTCCACCCACTCCATCACCTCCAACTTTCCAAAGACTAATTAGTCACCTTATCCTTCCTGTCCTACCTCCTAAAACGTCCCCAGTTCCCCCCACTTTCCATCCCTACTACAGTTGCTGTAGTTCTGGCCTTTATCTGGACTACTGCGTCAGGGTCCCCTCCCATTTTTCCTTCTGCCTATCTTAAGTCTTCTCAGCATCTTCTCCAATCATGGCCCCTGTCTCAGCACAGTACCCTGCAGCCATAGTGAACCACTTAACACTGCAAAACACTTACCTGTTTCATGCCTCTGTACCTTTGCACATACTGTTCTCTCTCCCTGGAGTACAGTAACAGCCTTGCTTGACTCATTTCTTCTACCTCCTTTATCTAAATCCACCCCAGATATTGCTTCTTCCAATTCCTCCTGCTACACGCTCCAAAATTCCATTTGTGAAATCCCTGTGCTTTCAAAGGGCCATTTCATCGCACTTGCTGTGCTGGACTCTAAATCTGTGTTTACTTGCCTCTCTCCGCTATGAAATTTTGAGCTTCATGAGAACAGGAATCATGTCTTTTTTATGTTTATATTCCCAGCATCTAACACAGGGCTCAATAATGCTTGAGGAACTGAGTCGAAAGGAATGTGTTTTCTGAAAAGTATGAGGCATGACTTCATTAAGCAAGTGTAGGGAGGGCTTCCATCAAGCCTGTATCAGAAAGGATAAAAATTTTTCTTGCTTTCAAATGTACTAGGGCTATAACCCACTGAATTATCGCTGTGCATGAGAACATAAGCACAAGACTTTAAATTCCATGCTGTGGATGTTGCCATATAATTCAACCTAACCCACATTTTGCACCATCTGTTAATAACCTTTCCATGTTCTTACTTCTGCAAACACAGGGAAAGAGACAGGTAGTGCTATGCAGAATGTCACAAAGAGGCAAATGCATACCTTACCTCCTGTCTTGGCAAGATTGAGTATGCAGATGCATTCTTCTGTGCAGATTAAATCCACTGTCTTTTCAGGGGAGTTATGAACCCTTCAGGGCGGGAGAACTCAGCGCTTGAGACTCCAAAGCACTAATGAATTTTTCATGGAACAATCTTCCTTACTGTGAAGGGAAGAGGATGTACAGCCAACTCAGGGTTCTCATGAACTTCTACAGGAATGAGGGTAATTGGGGAGCCATTTTAAAGTTTCCCTTTAGCTATGAATCGTGGATTTCAGCTAAGTTTAAAGTTTACTTCTCAAGGATGAACCAAGAAAACTCTGGGAAAGTCCAGCTGGATGGTGAGGAGGCATCTTCCATCTATGAGACAGCAACAAATGCCTCCGCGTTAAACTCAGCACTGCACACCGTGTGAGACAAGGAGACACCTTAAAAGTGATGGAACCGGGCTTCCGTGGTGGCGCAGTGGTTGAGAGTCCGCCTGCCGATGCAGGGGACACGGGTTCGTGCCCCGGTCCGGGAAGATCCCACATGCCGCGGAGCGGCTGGGCCCGTGAGCCATGGCCGCTGAGCCTGCGCGTCCAGAGCCTGTGCCCCGCAGCGGGAGAGGCCACAGCAGTGAGAGGCCCGCGTACCGCAAAAAAAAAAAAGAGAGATGGAACCAAATCCATTTTGTAGATAAGGAAATTGAGACCCAGAGAAAAGTGATGTGGCAAGATAATGTCCAGTTCAAAATCTCGTGATTTCTTCTGGTCTAGAGTATGCCAAATGGTCTCTGTAGATGTGAATATCTTTCTTTTCTTTTCTCTCAAATGGCAGAAATTCCAACTTCAACTTGAGCTCAAGCAACTATGAAATGCATTATCTGAATAAATGTCCTGAATAAGTTCTCAGGCATGACGTGATCCAGGCACTGAACACTGGCGCCCATCTCTCTTGGCCCTGCTTTTAGTACCAAATGTGTTGCCTGGACCCACGCAGGAGTCCTAGCTTGGGCCGAGACCCCTCACCTCCGCCAGAGAGGTTCTTTTTCTGTTCGGATTCACACAGCCAATAACAAAACTCATGCTGAGACTGGAACAGCACAAGCTTTATTCAATGAGCAAATAATGGAGAAGCGGGAATTTAGTTCACAGATCAACTTCTCAACCCGATTCAGGTGGAGACACCATATAAATAGGAGGGTTGAGGTAAAAGCTAGGGAACTGGAAAGGGTGGGAGGAATATTAATGACTTCTCTGAGAACAGGGGTGTGGTTTAGACCCAGAACTGATGCAACAATCCTTTTAGTCTTTGTATGGGATTTTCCCGTTGTTGTCATGGCAACTGTCAACTGTCAGGGTGCTTGTGGGTGTGTCATTTAGGTAATGTACTATACAATGAGCGTATAATGAGGCTCAAGGTCTACTGGAAGTCAAATCTTTTGCCATCCTGGGCCTACTTGGTTCTAACCAGTTCTTGTTTTTCTCTTCGCAGCTTCCTCCTGAAACTGAGATAAGAGCAATTGGTTTCCATTCGAGGGAGGGGCAGGGGTATGATTCTGGTACCCTGTCCCAGTGTGACTTTGGGAAAGTCGTTTACTCTCTTAGCCTTAGCTTCTTTACCTATAAAGAAGGAACATTTATTCTTTTTCTTGCAGGTGTATTGTGGGATTATACAAACCTCTCAGTACAGTTTCAGGTACACAGCAGATGCTCAAGAAATGTGTAGGGTGATGGGCTTGGATGTCATTTACTAGGAAAATCTCACTAAATACCAACAGGTAATGAAATAGTGCAGAAGTGACAAATGTCAAATTTCTAGAGTTATGGCTCAGATGTTCCTTCTCTTCATTCCAGCTCTAAGTAGCTAGAACAACGGCTCAGCCACTGGCCCAGCTACGCTGGCTTCCCTAAAATTCAACCTGCTTGAATTTAGTGTAAGAGTGTAAACAGTATTTCTTTGCTTCTTTTCCTGCCCTCTTCCTCCCTGATGTGTTTTCGGGTAACTTGGACTTCATCAGAGGTAATTCCATCGACATCAGGCTGTCACTTTCCCTTGCTTCCCTCCTGCACGTCTGTGTCCTGGTACCCATTTCAACACTGGCATCTAATATGGAGGAAAGTCACATCCACAGTCCAACGGTAAATATCCTGGTGAATAAGTCATCTCCATGCATCACCCTGTGTGCACCTGTACAAAAGAAGTCCGTGTAGCTATTGGGTGTGCCACTCAGATCTCCCTTCAAAGGACCTGCTGTGAGAATTGTATTTGATTGGCAGTGTTCTGCTGTTGAAACTTTGACTCTGCTGCAATCTTCATACCAGTGCCATGAGATGTCTGGGCTGCTCCCAGCTCCCAGGCAACGACCCAGCATGATGGGATTACTAGAGCTGGGCCATTCCTGCCCAACACAGCACTCCTCTAATGGTCAGTCTTTGCTAGAGATCTTTCCATTGGCCTGACCAAGACTCTCAGAATGACCCTGCAGATTAAGGCCACTCCTCCCCAATCATCCTTATCTCCCTCTCTCCTTTTACAGGTGTCATACCTACAACTGAAGGGCCTCTCTGCCTATTCCTGCTCTCTTTCCCATTTGCCCTTCACAGGCATTTCCCTCAATATATATCTTGCTCTTCTAATGCCATTTTGGTGCATATTTCTCAGAGACCTGAAACTGACACAAAGTATATCATTCCAAAGTCACAATCCGTACATCGAAGCTGGGGAAAATATTCTTTCTGTTTCTTATGTACCTGGAATATTTGGTTTCATATTCCAAGGTAGTGGAATAAGGTCATAAAGATATGAGGTCAAATTCTGTCTTTGTCACTTTTGGGCTATGTGATTTGGGGAACTATAATGGATCTCTGAACATTAAATTATTCCCCAAATGGGGATGGGAGTAAAAGGGTCCTAAATCAACAGTCGATTGGGAGAATGATTAGGAAATATAGGAGTATTAGGAAGTATTAGGAAGTAGGGAAAGTATCTGGAGTATAGTAGATAACAAGTCAATATTGGTTCTCACCTAAGTTTTATCACCAACTCAGAGTTAATGCTGAATAAAACTGCGAAGTATGAAAAATGTGTGGGTCATGGTCCCTGGAGCCAGGCTGCCTGAGCTCAAGTCCTGGCCCTGAGCAACTTCTAGCTGTGTGGTCTTAGGCAAGATACCTATCTTTCCTGTACCTTTATTTCCAATCTGTAAAATGGGGATAATAATAGTACACACCTCCTAGAATTGTTTTGGGGATTAAATGAATGTACTTATGGAAACACTTAGAGCAGCGGGTGGCACCTGGTAAGCAGATGATAGTGTTCGCTGCTACAACTTACAGGCCCTTTGCCCTTCTTATTTGCTCTCTCATTTTACCATGCCTCCCCTCCCCCTTTCCTACCGGCAACTGCACGCTGGTAACTGATCTTAGCTGGATGCCAACAAACAACCCCCAACCAGCATACAAACACACATATATTTTTTTTTAACATTTGGCCCTGTGCATTGTAAATGATAATCCTCATTATCAAGGTCAGGAAGAAATACAAAGATACTTTGGATGCAATTGAATTAATATTGCCCCAGGGTATTTTTCTTAATACCTTTTTTTTAATGAGTGCTAGATGTCAGCTCATTTTCTTGTGATTTTCCTCTTTCTCTGCAAATTAGAAACATACTATCCTGCTAATTAAGGAAACTGGTTAGCTTGGTTTCAGTCTATTGAAGATTTTATTAAATATTGCTCTCACACATTTGGTACTAGATAAAATAGGCTCACTTCCTAATATTTATAGACAATGTTAAAATGTATGCAGTCCCTTTAACTACACTGTCTCATTTAAAACTCACAGTGTCCTCAAGAGGTAGGGGGTTTTTTATTTCCATCCCATGGATAATGCAACAGAGATGCAATGAGTGACCTTGCTCAATTAGTAAGAAGCAGAACAAGAATCATCCTCAGTGATTAAAGGCTTGGTCTGTCTATTTATCCCTGGGCTCAAATTCCACTTTCAATACTTCCCAGCTGTGTGACTGTGAGCAAATTCCTTAACCTCTCTGATCCTGTCAAACAATGCCTCCTTTGGCCATTGTTGAAATTTCAGGAAGACAATTCATGCTAGAGGGGACATAAATGTATAAATTAGTAAAGTCCTTTTTTATCTTCCATGGATTAACCTCCTCTAAGGGACAGCCCATATTTTAGACATTCATGTTTTCTCTCATCAGTGTCTCCAATCAGAGTCAATCACTGACTTTACAGGAAATCATATAAATGGAAATAAGGGAGAAGGATTGCATATGTTATCAAAAATGCCTGTCCCCCCCAACGTACACAAAGATGCCTCTTACACATTACGCTTTATTTTCACCTGGCGACTGGAGTGGGGGTGGGGTTGGGAAAACCCTTTGTGCTGCTCTTCCTATAGCCACTGTCACCTTCTCCTCTGCCTCACGCAATCCCTGACCTCTGGTGAACCAATGTGCTATGTAGTTTTAGATTTTCATTTTAAGAATGTTATATAAATGGAGTCATATAGTTTTTGACCTTTGGGATTGGCTTTTTTTCACTCAGCAAAATCCCCTAGAATTCTCCAAGTTGTGGCATTAACACAGTCCTCCCTTGGTACCTCAGGGAGTGGGTTCTAGGGCCCCCCAGGACACCAAAATCTGCAGATGCTCAAGTTTCTTATGTAAAACAGTTGACCCTCCATATGGGAGAGTGATCCTTGTGACAACTGCACTCTTTGGTTTGATTATGTGTACTCACTACCACTTTTGTTCCAACTCTGGTAGATGAAATAGTATATTTCCAGTTAACATTTCCCTTACAATTATTTATTCTTTGTGTCAACTGAGCATGATATGTTCACCCACTGTCCCCAACCCTGACAGAAGTAATACAAAGCCTTATCATTTAACTTGGATTTAATTGCTTTCAAATGGGTCTGATTATGAAAACACTCTCAGCTCATTATTTCCTGTGGTCAAGATGAACGATATGTCACAGTGCCACCAACAAAGCTGGAAGGGGTCAGCGCTCAGGTGATAGCAATGTCACATTGACCACATTGCTGCCGGTGTCTGGACTCAGGGCCAGCGAAACAGGCAGGTTGAATGACAGAAGCTTCTGGAGGCAGAAAGAAATTTAAAACCGTATAAAGAAAGGACTTACAAGTAAAGAAAAGAGAGCTGGAAGAAACCTTAAAGAACATTCAACTTGGTAATCTTACAAATGTGGAAACTGTGACACAAAGAGGGAAAGAGACACACTCACGGTCAAAGAGCCAGTTTCTAGAAGAGTTACTTGGGCAGCTACCCAAGCCGTGAACCTTGAAGTCCTCCAAGTTTCATCTTTTTAAAAGCATATTACATATCTTTGCCAATTCCATTTTCTTAATGATTCAAAGGCTAGCTCACCAATTCATCCATGTTTATCTCAATTTCCTTTAACTACAGATACTTGAAATAAATCAGGGTCAATAATGTGTGCTCATCTGAAAAATACCTTATCATGTTTCTCTTATTTAATATTGTTTCTTATTTCTTTTTTATTCAGTCTACATTACTTTTCCTCTAGCTAGTTTTCAGGAGGAAATGTATTTCTGTGACACCAAGGAACCCACTGTGATTATCTATGTAATCATATGTGTATGTGTGACTGCTTTTATATTCTAGTCAAGTGGGTTTAAATAAGCAGACGATGAAAAATATATACATTTTCTATTTACCATGACGCCCCACGTATGTTTTACCCTAAATACATATACACTGAATTTGATAAATCATTGACTTATAAATAAATGCCTATAGGGTTCAGGTTGTAAAAAAGTAGCTCAGTAAAGCAACTCTTTTCAGCGGAAATTATTCTTTGACCAAAAGGTGAGGGACAGGGGCGGAGGAAGGACTGAAGGAGAGAGCAGCTTGTTTACCAGCCTAGAAACTGACCTCTTCACTCAGACAGGAAACATGTACTGAGGTTGTATTATTGCTCCCAGTTATCCTACTCCACCCCCTCTTCCTTGGAAAAGTATGACACATCTGCTCTTGTTGCCATGTGACTTCCAATGTCCACCCTCACCACGGGAGGACTATTTATCCGCGACCCCCTGGCGTGGGGCTTGGCCTTGTGACCTGCTTTGGACAATAGATGAGAATGGATGAGACCTTTGTTAGTCCAACCTGAAGATTAGTGTCATTTCCTGTTAGGCTTTTGTTTCCTACTCCCAGGATAATGGTACTCTTCAAAGAGGGACTTCTCTTTCAGCCTGGGCCCCCCAAATGAGAAGATAATAAAGAAGAGCAATAACAGCCACCCTGCAGATGTTGACGTGTAATCTGAGGGAGAAATGAAGGCTCCTGGTTATAAGCTTCTGAGATTAGGGACTGCGTATTGCTCTAGCAAAGATGAGTAGTACATGTATGAGATTTAAACTCTTGCATTCATCAATGGTCACAAATGATCTGTTTCCAAAGCAAAATGTGTTATCTAAGGAAGACTCTTCTGTTTGAAATTATAGTTACTAAAATTCAGTCCTTACTTACCCCTGATTTTCTATAATTTTTCCCTGTGTCATTTTTCTGTAAGCTGTCTATTCTATCAGTCATGGGACATATGATTAAGTGGTGACTAACCTTTCAGGTATCTTCAATAATTCTAATATTTAAATATGTTTTTCGGGCTTCCCTGGTGGCGCAGTGGTTAAGAATCCGCCTGCCAATGCAGGGGACTCGGGTTCGAGCCCTGGTCCAGGGAGATCCCACATGCCACGGAGCAACTACGCCCCTTACCCCTGATTTTCTATAATTTTTCCCTGTGTCATTTTTCTGTAAGCTGTCTATTCTATCAGTCATGGGACATATGATTAAGTGGTGACTAACCTTTCAGGTATCTTCAATAATTCTAATATTTAAATATGTTTTTCGGGCTTCCCTGGTGGCGCAGTGGTTAAGAATCCGCCTGCCAATGCAGGGGACTCGGGTTCGAGCCCTGGTCCAGGAAGATCCCACATGCCACGGAGCAACTAAGCCCGTGTGCCACAACTACTGAGCCTGCGCTCTTGAGCCCGAGAGCCACAACTACTGAAGCCCGTGTGCCACAACTACTGAAGCCTGCGTGCCTAGAGCCTGTGCTCCACAACAAGAGAAGCCACCGCAATGAGAAGCCCGCGCACCGCAACAAAGAGAGTAGCCCCCGCTCGCTACAACTAGAGAAAGCCCGCGCGCAGCAATGGAAGACCCAACGCAGCCAAATAAATAAATAAATAAATAAATAAAATCTAAAAAAAATTTAAAAATAAATAAATAAATAAATATGTTTTTCTCTTTACAAAAGCATACAAGTTTATTATAGGGAAATTACAGACTCATTACCAAAAACGCATCAATGAGTATATTAACTTAGAAAGATCTGATATTATGTCAATAATGAGTCTTTCCTTTCAGTGATATAGCTTTTTTATGGCATTTACTCAAGCTATATTTCCTCTTTGAAAATTTCTGCATATAAGTCCTGAATATTTTTTAAGTATGTTACCACGCATTCCTTTAAATCAATGTTAGTGTTAAGAGAATGTGGTTTTATTCATAAAAATTTCTATCTGGTTCTAGCTATAGTGTAGGAAAACATTAGATATTTCTATTCTTCATAAAGCCACTGCCTTGAATGTTTCATTGGTTCTAATAGTTTTCAGATGACTCTTGAGTTTGCTCATCTCATTGCCTATAAATAATAATAATAATTTAGTTATCATGCTTTCAGATAGGTATAACTCTATGTCTACTTCATGTCTTTGACAGAAATTTTCCAGGACATATTTATCAAAAGTGGTAATCCATTTATCCTTGCCTTTTTTTTCTTTTTTTTTTTTTTTTCTGTGGTATGCGGGCCTCCCTCTGCTGCGGCCTCTCCCGTTGCGGAGCACAGGCTCCGTATGCGCAGGCTCAGCGGCCATGGCCCACGGGCCCAGCCGCTCCGCGGCACGTGGGATCCTCCCGGACCGGGGCGCGAACCCGTGTCCCCTGCATCGGCAGGCGGACGCGCAACCACTGCGCCACCAGGGAAGCCCTCTTATTTTTGATAATAATATTAAAATAAGGGAAATGTAACTTGGTGAAGCCACTATAGAAAACAATATGGAGGTTTCTCAAAAAATTGAAAATAGAAATACCATGTGATCCAGAAATTCTGGGTATTTAGCCAAAGGGGAAAAAAAACACTGATTAGAAAAAAAAAATAATAAATATATATATGTGTATATATATATGTGTGTGTATATATATATATATATATATATATACACACCTTTATATACATTGCATTATTTACAATAGTCAGAAAATGGAAGCAACCTAAGTGTTTATCCATAGATGGATAAAAAAGATATATAGTTATATGTATACACAGTGGAATATATATATATATACTATTATATATATTATATAAGTGAAATAAGTCAAACAGAGAAAGACAAATACTTACATGTGGAATCTAAAAACAAAAGAAAGCAAACAAAACAGAAACAGACTCATAGATATGAGAACGATTGTGTGTTTGTCAGAGGGGAGGAAGGTAGGAGGTTGGACAAAATGAGTGAAGAGGATTAAGGGGTATAAACTTCCAGTTATGAAATAAATAAATCACAAGGATGTATTATGCAGCATAAGAAATATAGTTTTGATACTGTAATACTTATGTATGATGACACAGTTACTAGACTTATCATGGTGCTTATTTCTTAATGTATTTAAATGTTGAATCACTATGTTGTGCACCTGAAACTAACATGTTTTATGTCAACTCTACTGCTCAATTGGATTCTCAGTTGGAGAAGGTACAGAGATGTGACCTGAAAGAGGGGTCCAGGTAATGACGGGTCACTTAATCCACAGTTAGGGTTTTGGTTATTAGTCTGAGTGTGGTGGGTAGCCATTGGAGCATTTTGAGTAGAGGACTGATTTAGGCTGCCATGTGGAGAGTAGATTGGAGTGAAGCAAAAGGAGATGCAGAAAAACCAGTTGGGAGGTTGCTGCAATAATTCAGGTGAAACAAGATGGTGGTTTCAGAGTGGTAATGGTAGAGATGGAGAGAGGTGTTTGGATTCCACGTATATTCTGAAGTTAGAGCCAAGAAAATTTGATGATGGATTGAATGTGGAGAATGAAGAGATGAGAGTAGTTAATTACTAAAAGTGTTTTACCTGAGCAAGTGATTTCCTGAGATGGGGGGGAGGGTCACAAGAGGAACCGATTTGAGTTGTACGCATGGGGGATGCAGACAGGGACAGGCAGAGAGTTTATTTTAAACATGTTAAGGTTATGATGCTAGTTGGACATCACTGTAGGAATATCAGAGAAATAATCTGATATCAGTGTAAATTAAAGGGAGAGGTCAGAGCGGAGTATATGTGATAGTTTAATTGTTTTCAGCTTTCTTTTTTTCCTCCAGTTTTATTCAGATATAATTGACATACAGCACTGTATAAGTTTAAGGTGCACAGTATAAAGCTTTGACTTACATACATCATGAAATAACTACCGCAATAGGTTTAGTGAACATCCATCATCTCATATAGATACAAAATAAAAGAAATAGAAAAAAATTTTTTTTTCCTTGTGATGAGAACACTTAGGATTTACCCTCTTAACAACTTTCATATATAACACACAGCAGTCTTAATTATATTTATCATGTTGTACATTACATCCCTAGTACTTGTTTGTCTTATAACTGGAAGTTTGTACCTTTGGACTAGTTTCATCCAATTATCCCTCCTCTACCTCACCCAACCCCTGCCTCTGGTATTCACAAATCTGATCTCTTTTTCTGTGTTTGTTTGTTTGTTCATTTGTTTTGAACTATATTTGACCTACAACACTATGTTAGTTCCTGGTACACAACATAGTGATTTGATATTTCTATAATTTCAAAATGATCACAGTAAGTCTGGTTACCATCTGTCACCATACAAAGATGTTTCATAATTATTGACTATGTTCACCACACTGTACATTGCATATTCATGACGTTTATTCTGTAACTAGAGGTGTGTACCACTTAATCTCCCTCACCTATTTCTCTCCTCCCCCGACACCCTCCTGTCTGGCAACCACCTGTTTGTTCTCTGCATCTGTGATTCTGTTTCTGTTATGTTATATTTGGTCATTTTTTTTTTTTGGATTCCACATATAACTGAAATCATGCAGTATTTATCTTTCTTTGTCTAATTTATTTCACTTTGGAGAATACCCTCTAGGTCCATCCATGTTTTCACAAATGGCAAGATTTCATTCTTTTGTGTGGGTGAATATTTTGTTATATATATACTATATCTTTTTTATCCATTCATCTATTGATGGGCACTTAGGTTGCTTCCATATCTTGGCTATTGTAAATAATGCTTCAATGAACATAGGGGCGCATATATATTTTCTAAGTAGTGTTTTCATTTTCTTCAGATAAATACCCAAAGTAGAATTGCTGGATCATATGGTAGTACTATTTTTAATTATTTGAGGAATCTCAATACTGTTTTACATAATGGCTGCACCAATTTACATTCCCACCAACAGTGCATGTGGGTTCCCTTTTCTCCACACCCTTTCCAGCATTTATTGTTTGTTGTCTTTTTGATAATAGCCATTCTGACATGTGTGAAGTGATATCTCATTGTGGTTTTGATTTGCATTTCCCTGATGATTAGTGATGTTGAGTTTCCCTATATGTCTTCTTTGAAAAAATATCTATTCAGGCCCTCTGCCCATTTTTAAATTGGATTGTTTGGTTTTCTTGATGACGTGTTGTATGAGTTCTTTCTATACTTTTGATACTAACCCCTTATCAGTAATTATCATTTGCAAATTACTTCTCCCATTCAGTAGGCAGTTTTTTCTTTTTGTTGATAGTTTCCTCCACTCTACAAAAGATTTTCAGTTTGATATAGCCCCATCTATTTTTGCTTTTGTTTCCCTTGCCTGAGAGGACATATACAAAAAAAATATTGCTAAGACTGATGTCAAAGAGATTACTGCCTCTGTTTTCTCATAGAAGTTCTATGGTTTCAGGTCTTACATTTAAGTCTTTAATCCATTTTTCGTTTATTTTTGCATATGGTGTTAAAAAGTGGTCCAGATTGATTCTTTTGCATGTAGTTGTCCAATTTTCCCAATACCATTAATGAAGAAGCTCTCTTTACCCCATTGCGTATTCTTGCCTCCTTTTTTTTTGTAGATAAATCACTCATATAAGTGTGGGTTCATTTCTGGGCTCTCTATTCTGTGCCATTGATCTATGTTTCTGTTTTTGTGCCAGGACTGTACTGTTTGGATTACTGTGGCTTTGTAGTATAGTTTGAAATCAGGGCGCATGATATCTCCACCTTTGTTCTTCTTTCTCAAGATTTCTTCAGCCATTTGGGATGTTTTGTGTTTCTGTACAAATTTTAGAATTATTTGGTCTAGCTCTGTGAATAATGCCATTAGTGTTTTGATAGGGATTGCATTGAATCTGTAGATTGCCTTGGGTAGTATGATCATTTTAACAATATTAATTTTTCCAGTCAGTGAGCACAAAACATCTTTTCATTTGTTTCTGTTACCTTCAGTTTCTTTCATCAATGTCCCATACTTTTCTGAGTACAGGTCTTTTACTTGTTGGTTCCCAGGTATTTAATTATTTGGGATTCAATTGTAAATGGGATTGCTTTCTTAATTTCTCTTTCTGATAGTTTGCTATGGCAGCCAGCCTGCTGGTGGGTAGGGCTGTTTCCCTGTCTGGTTAGCCGCTTGGCCTGGGGCATCCTGTGACTGATGCCAACAGGATGGTGGGTAGGGCCAGGTCCCAGTGCTAATAAGCTAGAGGGATGGTGCTTTCTAGCACCAATGTCCTCATGGTAGAACAAGCTCTTAAAAATGGCTTCTGCCAGTGTTTATATCTGCAAGGTGAGTCCCAGTTGCCTCCTGCCTCTCTGGGCAGCTCTCCAAGATCAGCAAGTGGGTCTGACCCAGGCTCCTTTCAAATTACTTTTTCTGCCCTGGGTCTTGGAGCATGTGAGATTTTGTGTGCACCCTTTAAGAGTGGAGTCTCTATTTCCTACAGCCCTCTGGCTCTCCTGAAAGTAAGCTGCACTGGCCTTCAAAGCCAAGTGTTCTGGGAGCTCATCTTCCCAGTGCAGGGCCCTCCAGGCTGGGGAACCCAATGTGGGGCTTGGATCCCTCGCTTCTTGGGGAGAACCTATGCAATTTTAATTATCCTCCCATTTGTAGATCACCACTCAGGAGTATTTGTCTTGACTATACTGCATCTCTGCCCCTCCAGGCCATCTCATTGTGATTCCTACTTCATATCTATAGTTTGGGGAAATCTTTTCTGCTAGTCTTCAGGTCATTCTCATGGATAGTTGCTCTGTAAACTGTTGTAATTTTGGTATGCCTATGGGAGAGGTGAGCTCAGGGTCTTCTTATTCTACTATCTTGACCATTTCCCCTGAAGGGAGAGTGTCAGCTTGACCTGGTCAAGGAATGCCAAGATATTTGACTAAATATATTTCTAGGTGTGTCTGTGAGGGTGTTTCTAGATAAAATTAGCCTTTGACTCAGTAGACTGACTGAAGTAAACCACCCTCCCCAGTGTGAGTGAACATCATTCATTTATCCACTGAGAGCCTGAACCATTCAAAACAGGTGGAGAGGGCTTCCCTGGTGGCGCAGTGGTTGCGCGTCCGCCTTCTGATGCAGGGGAACCGGGTTCGCGCCCCGGTCTGGGAGGATCCCACGTGCCGCGGAGCTGCTGGGCCCGTGAGCCATGGCCGCTGGGCCTGCGCTCCGGAGCCTGTGCTCTGCAACGGGAGAGGCCACAGCAGAGGGAGGCC
>NC_041228.1:9163356-9210194 GCF_002837175.3 Physeter macrocephalus
GCATACCACAAAAAAAAAAAAAAAAACAAAAACAAAAAACAGGTGGAGAATGGAGAATTCACTCTCTGTTTCTGATCACCTGATCTGGACATTGGTCTTGGTCTTCTGCTCTCAGACTAGAACTTACACCTTCAACTCTCTAGTTACAAGGCCTTTGGACTTGGACTGGAACCACATCACTGGCTTTCCTGGGTCTCCAGTTTGCAAACAGTAGATCATGCAATTTCTTGGCCTCTAAAATTTTGTGAGCCAATTCCTTATAATAACTCCTTTTATCTATCTGTCTATAGCTCATTGATCCTGTTTCTCTAGATAACCCTGACAATGAAAGTATATAAATTTGGGAATCATCTGAATATTGATATTCTTTAAAGATGCTGCTTGGATGGAATATTTAGAGTGTGTATAGAGATGACAAGGAGGTCCGAGGGCTGAGCCTAGAAAAAAAAATCTAAAGGTCAGAAAGTTAGAGAAGATAAAGCACAGGTAACAGAGAAGGGACAGGCATCAGGTAAGAGTTGACTCCAAAGAGAGTTGGACCTAAAGGCCAAA
The DNA here is from genome assembly GCF_002837175.3 of Physeter macrocephalus. Classification (NCBI taxonomy): domain Eukaryota; kingdom Metazoa; phylum Chordata; class Mammalia; order Artiodactyla; family Physeteridae; genus Physeter; species Physeter macrocephalus. The sequence goes on from NC_041228.1 coordinate 9,163,909, forward strand.
GAAACTAAATGTTTCAAATAGACAAAACAGCCATGAAGTCATTTTCAGAAGGAGTACCTTGGAGAGGTCTATTTATTTATTTATTTATTTATTTATTTATTTATTTATTTTTTATTTATTTATTTTAGTGCTTGATATGGTCAAGAAAATAAAATCATTCATAAAGTAATTCACAAGCCACATTTAAAAAAATAAAGTGGAGTGTAATTAAAAACATATTCACTGGGGCATTGAAAAACTAGGTTGTAGTTCTAGGTTTGGACAAACCAGGTGTCAAGTTGTTCATAGCACTTCACTTGTGGGTTCACAGTTAGGGTGGTTCTTCATCCAAAGAATGAAGAAGTAAGAATAGATGATATCAAAGCTCCTAGCCGGTGCATAATGACTGGTCTCTGATGATAAGTACTCAGTAATGACTGAATAAATGAATAAATCAATGAGCAAACAAATGTTCTTTCCAACTCCAAGACTTTATAACTGGCACCCCAACTCCCTTTCCCTTTAAGGAATATGGGCAGAACTGAGTTGAAAGGGCATCAGCACTTGCAACTCTTTTTCCTATATTCCTAGTGGTTTGCCTGTAGAGATGCATAATTATTTATACTGCCTTTAGGAAGTGCCACTGTGCTCTGCTGCTTCGGATGCCATTTCTATTATTATTAGCCTCAGAGCTATTTCTTATTTCCTTCAGCACAATGAAGGTGGTGAAATAAGTAACCACACTATCCTTTTCCAAAGCCCTTGAAGTGCTCAGCTCAGCAGTAGTCAGACTCCTTGAGCATTTAATGAAAATTGTGGAAGACCTAATTTCCTTTGTTGTCCTTGGTTCCCTCAACTTCAGATCATCAGATAAGGACCAGCACAAGAGGACCAGTGTGTTATTTTCATAGTCTCTCTCCATCACTTTTTGTTCATGTGAATTCCAACATACCTATGGTTTTTTTGTGAGCCTTTTCTCAAAACTGAATATGCTCTAAATTCCCTTTCTTTGCTGCAAAAAATACCTGAGATTGCTAGATATTTTCTTACTAGATAGGCCTAGAAGTCTACATTTTTTGTTATTCCTTCTTTCTTTCCTTTTCCTCAATCTTTCAGCTTTTTCTTTTGATCAGAATACTAATTTAAATTAAAGAATATTCTAAGGCCCCCAGATTGATTAATAAATGTTTATTGTATAGCCCAGTGTTATGCACAGTGCTTACAAAGGTTAGAAGCACTTAGCTTCTATCACGGAGGTGAATGCACTCCAGTTTAAAAGGAACTGTCAGCATATCTGTCAGCATATCACGTGCAGTTATCATGATTTGGTAATGAATTTAATTTATCCAATATATGTTGAGAGCCTGCTATTTGCAAAATTCTACATTTGCACTAGTAGTAAATGGTTGGCACTCTCTGGATTCATTGTTTATTAGGAGAGGTTTACATAAAAGTGTTATTAATTTTGCAAAGCTAGAAAACACCAGTGTAGATAGGTTAAATATATATATATATGGATACTGAGAATGAAAAGTATTTTCTTCCAGTTGGATCTTGAGTTAGGATGTGAGGCAAGCACAGAGCTTCAACAGGTAGATACGAGCTTGTGAACATTCCAAGAACTAATGAGATTAGGGATTTTTAAAAATCCTAGCATGACAGGTACAAGGGGAAAGTTTTCAAAAAGGCGATGTAGGTCAAGAACACATGGGATTTACCTGCATTATTTCTTTCAACTGCATGTAAATCAACAATTTTCTCAAAATAAGACGTTTAATTTAAAAAATGAGACGGGAATGATGATACACAATGGCAAAGTAAAAATGTCTCCTATGGAGGAGGAGTTGGTCCTTCCACCAAATCAGCCATAGAGCTGAAAAGAGTCATTGGAATCAGTTGTATTAGAACTCTGGAACCTGATCTGATGCTTATCACAACCAAGACAGTGCTCAATAAAGGAAGAGGCTGCTGATCTTTCATGAGGAGTGACACCCTAGAACCAACTACATTTCTCATTCCTCAGTATGGGAATAGCATTTCATATGCTGGAGTGGCAGGCAGTGGAACTTTGTCCTCCAGAATTGTAGGGCTGTGTGTTTAGGTTGGTCTGGCAGTACCCAAAAAGACCTGTGCAGATGCTTACCTTGGTTTTGGCTTTTCAGCCTATGTAACAACCCTCAGCAGCAACTATCAGGAGACCTGAAGAGACAGGACCTCTTCTTATTTTCTTTCCCTTTTCAGAGCCAGACATTTACAGAAATATTTTTCAGGTCACTGGCTGATAACAGAGATAATGGGGCAGAGACTTCAGTGACGACACACAACAAGGAATACACACCTTGCGAAAATAGTTTGGAAGAGTCACACACCTACATTTAAAGCTAAAACTATAATACTCTTAGAAGGAAATATAGGAAATAAAGGAAATAAAATATTCATGACCTTAGATTTGGCAATGGTCTCTTAAATATGACACAAAACTACACACAATAAAAATTCAATATATTGGATTCATCAAAATTCAAAAAAAAATTTGAGCATCAAAAGACATTATCATGGGGGCTTCCCTGGTGGCGCAGTGGTTGCGCGTCCGCCAGCCGATGCAGGGGACACGGGTTCGCGCCCCGGTCTGGGAGGATCCCACGTGCCGCGGAGCGGCTGGGCCCGTGAGCCATGGCCGCTGGGCCTGCGCGTCCGGAGCCTGTGCTCCGCAACGGGAGAGGCCACAACAGAGGGAGGCCCGCATACCACAAAAAAAAAAAAAAAAAAAAGACACTATCATGACAAAAAAGACAACCTACAAAATGGGAGAAAATATATGTAAATATTATCTAAAAAGAGATTAATATCAAGAATACTTAAAAAAATTCCTACAACTCAATAGCAAAAAGATAACCAAATTTAAAAGTGGGCAAAGGACTTGAACAGACATTTCTCCAAAGATATACAAATGGCCAATAAATACATAAAAAGATGCATTAGTCATTAAGAAAATGCAAATCAAAACTGCGAGATACCACTTCACACTCACAGGATGGCTATTATTTTAAAAAAAAAAAGGAAAATAAGAAATATGACAAAGATGTCGAGAAATAAGAACTTTTGTGAATTTCTGGTGAGAATGTCAAATGGTATAGCCACTATGAAAAGCAGTTTGGTAGTTCCTCAAAATGTTAAACATGGAATTACCATTTGACTCAGCAATTCTACTTTTAGGTATATACCCAAAAGAGTTGAACACAGGCACTCTGCCAGGTACTCATACATCAGTGTTCATAGCAGCATTATTCACAATAGCCAAAAGGTGGAAACAACCTAAGTGTCCTTCAACAAATGAATAGATAAACAAAATGTATGTATATGAACACATATTATTCAGCTAAAAAAAGGAATGAAGTTTCAATACTTGTTACATGGGTGAATCTTGAAAACATTATGCTAAGTGAAATAAGCCAGAAGCAGAAGGCCAAATATTGCATGATTACACTTATATAAAGTATCTAAAGGAGGCAAATTCGTAGAAACAGAAAGTGGAAAAGAGATTACCAAGGCTAGGGGTAGAGAGAACCAGGAGTTATTGCTTAATAGGTATAGAGTTTCTGTTTGAGATGAAAAATTCTGGAAATACTGTGAACATTGTGAATATACTTAATGCCACTGAATTTTACAGTTAAAAAGGTAAAATTTTACATTATGTATATTTTACCACAATAAGAAAAAATAGTCCTACTCCCATTAGAAAAATTAGAATGAAACCAAATGGAAGTCATATAAATAAATGATGATTACAAAACATTGTTCATGGGTCTGCTGGTTGTTAACTTCTCTATTTGGCTGGGCTGGCTCATTCATCTGTGGTCAACTGGCATTAGTTGGGCATCTCTGCCTCTGGATGTTAGCTGGCTGTCAGCTGGGGGAATCAGGGAACTGGGCCCATGTTTCTCATGATTCCCATGTAACTGTCATCAGAAGCTTATCCCAGGCTTGTCAGGGCTCCAAGGAAAGGAGTGGAAGGTGGCAAACCCTCTGGGTATGCAGGCTCAGAGAGAACACACTCACTTCCACTACATTCTATTGGTCAAAGCAAGCCATTGAGACCTATGGGGAAACAGATTTCACCTTTTTATTGAAGGACTTTCAAAGTAGCATTGCAGGGATACAGAGAAGTGTTGCCATTTTTTGCAATCAGTACATAAGTGCTCTACAATAAGGGATTGAAAAAGTGAATGATCCAACTATTGAAATAATAAACAGCTATTGAAATTTTAAAGAATAATTAAATGGCAGAAAATACCGTGTGTAAAATTAAACACACAAAATATTAATGTACACATATATACACATATAAGTATATGGTGATATGTACATATAGAAAAATACATATATTTATTACCCACGTTTTCTAAATTCTAAATTTATATATTATTGTGACAATTAACAAAAATTAACTTTCTCAATTTATAGTTTTCTAAAATGTGCTCAGATATTTGTATTCATATATTCTTGAACTTACTTGAACCTTGGGAGCTAGTTTATAAAGATCAAAAATTTTACTATGGCCTTTGATGTGTCTCTCATATGATTTACCATGAAATATTAGTAATCCAGGATTAATTTAGATCCTACTATACTGACACTGTTCAAAAGACGATAACAGATATTTTTAGCCTTCTACAATCCACCTTTATCTCAACCTTTCTCTTTTAATCTAGATATTCTCTGCTAGAAGCAAGAAGCTTAAATAACTAGGACAACAAATCAGAACAAATATACTGTCTTGAATTTGACTGATAGTAAGAGAAGAAAAGCATTACATTCTACCTTAAGTTCACTTGCTAGTGTTTACTCTTGGTTAAATTTCACTTCCCACATCACGCTTTATTTCATTCATTCCATAACTGTTCAATGAATGGTTTGCACATTCCCTATTTTTGAGGAGTTGAGAATCCAGTGAGAAGACAAGCAAATGAACAAACATAGTATCTTTTATTATAGCATCTGCTTATTTCCTAGGATAGAAGGTAGTAGGTATTGCTACACGATAACCTCTGACTCAGGCATATTTTTTATTTTTGTGAGAGAGGGAGGGCTGGAGGAACTGAAGAAAGTTGACCTTTAAGAATATGAATTTGCATTTATTCTTTCACCTAATACGTATAGTCTGCCTACTTTCTGCTAGTAAAATGTGACCACGCTGTATTAGGTGCTTTAAGTAAAGCAGTGAACTAAACAAAGCTCTTTTCCTCATTCCAGGCACATTGTAAGTGAGGAAACAGACAGTAAACAAATAAATGTATAATATATAAAAGCTAAGAGAAGATCTGGAAGAGTGTTACCGAAAGAGAGGCGGTGCAGAGAATTGGTCCTTGGGACGTCTTTCTGCCTGCCTCACTCTCTCCTCCAGTGCTCTGAAGATGCAGACTTGCCTGCAGGTGTGTTCAACCCATCAGGTATCTGGAGCTAGAGTGGTCACATTACCCTTCTTTTGGAATTAAAGCTGATTAAGCCTATATAGTCTTTCTCACACATACTCGCCAACTCACTGTAAGCCCAGGGTTTCAATTTAAATATCTACATGGACCAGACAGTTACCACTAATGAGTGAGTTTGGTGACGTATAAGACATGAGAGGTGTTGTGAGGTCTGACATGTACTGGATATTATCTGCTTCAAATAAACAAATTCAAGTATGATTATTCATAAATCACTCCTGTTTGGGACAACCATTTTGATCCCTTCTGTAAGAAGTGTTTGACACTTAAGTGACTTACTTGAGATGTGTGTTAAATTGCCAGGAATGAAAGAAATCTTTAGAGCAGCCGATACAAATTACATTTGCTGGAGCCAGACAAATCATTCTTTTGTTATACAGATGAGAATTTGAGAGATTAATAGTTTGTGGATATAGAGAATTCATGTCCCTTCAGATACCTCTGCAGTGAACATCATTTGCTTCAGCTTCCTGTACCCCCTCCTGAGTTTTCTTCGGGGCAAAATAATCCTTCCCCATTGTGGCAGTCCAAATGGGATCCACAGTCAGGGTGTACTTTGCTCCCCTGCCCTAATCCCCACCCTGCAACCCCTATCCCCAGCCAAGGAGTGGGCGTAGCATCCCACGGTAGGCTAATAATAGCGTTCTTTCTCCTAAGGTATTTTCTCCCCCTTTTTTTTTATTGTGGTAAAATATATATAGCATAATATTGATCACTGTAACCGTTTGTAAGTGTACGGTTTAGTGGTATTAAGTACATTCACAATACTGTTAAATCATTACCTCTACCCACACCCAAAGGTTTTCATCATCCCAAACTGAAACTCTGTTCTCATTAAATAATAACTCCACATTCTTCACTCCTTCCAGCCCCTGGTAACCTCTATTCTACTTTTCTGTCTCTCTGAGTTTGCCTATTCTAGGCACCTCATATAAGCGGAGTCCTATAGTATTTGGTCTTTTGTGTCTGGCTTATTTCACTTAGCATATGTTCTCAAGGTTCATCTGTGCTGCGGTCTATATAAAATTTCCATTCCGGTTTACGAATGAATAATATTCCATAGTATGCATGTAACACAATTTGTTTACCTATTAATGTGTTCATCCTCACTTGGGTTTTTCCACCTTTGGCTTTTGTGAATAATGGTGCTATGAACATTGGTGTACAGATATCTGTTTGGATTCCTCCTCTCAATGCTTTTGAATATATACACATATATAGTTGACCCTGGACAACACAGGTTTGAACTGCATGATCCACCTATACGTGGATCCTTTTTTTTTATAAAAAAAAGTATGAAGTACCTATCACAGTAGGTACTGCACGATCCTCGGCTGGTTGAATTCACAGATGCAGAACTGTGGATACAGGGGGTTGACTGTAAAGTTATATTTTCAACTGCGTGGAGGGTCAGCATCCCTAACCTCTTCATTGTTCAAGGGCCAACTGTCTATGTATTTCTAGGTTCTATAGTAGTTCTGTAACTTTGTAAGGAGCCTTAGTTGATGTAACACTCCACCCTTACTTCTTTCAAAAGAACAGAATTATTTGAAGGAAAACATAAAAGAAGAAGGGAAATATGACCTAAAATCGGATGAATTATAATCATATTCAATTCCCTTCACCAAGAGTTCTCAGATTTTAGACCACATCAGAACTTCCCTGTTAAATTATTTAAAATACACATTTCTGAACAGTATCACCAGGGGTTTTAATTATTACTTTTTAACAAACACCCTAGGCGATTCTCAAGTCTATGAACCAGGGATCACACTTTGAGAACCACTGAATGACCTCTGTGATCTATTTGCCAAATGATGATCTGGTTTATGATCGAACTCCTCTAGGAATGCTAACATCTCTACCCCACATGGTGAATGCATTTCATTTGGCAACAACTCTTCTAAAAAATAGATTTCTATATTTTGACTACCAATATGCCCAGTGTAAAATGGAATCATCGAGTCATAGAATATTACGTTTACAGAATTATGAAGTGTTTTCCATTCCCTTTCACTATATCCAATCTCCTGGGATAAACCATAATGGAAAAGAATATAAAAAAGAATGTGTGTGTGTGTGGATCCTTATATATATATATACACATAACGGAGTCACTTTGCTGTACAGCAAAAATTAGCACACAACATTGTAAATCAACTATACTTCAGTGTAAAAAAAGGAGAAAAAAGGAATAATTTTAAAAATCAAATGAGCCTAATGAGAAGTATATCTTTACATAAATGTTTTCCCCTGGGGAAAAACAATTTCCTTTTGTCTTAAATAATTTAATTACACATGAGCATTTGTATATGTAACTCCAATGGGCTCATAGCCACAATTTTTTTACAAAGGTGACTTGGGGGGTGCTGGGCAGAACCCCAAACCCCCAAACAGCAATCCTTTTGTTCCCATCAGAGGTTGATTCCCTTTAGGTGGTGACAACTTTTCTGTCTTGAAGAGTGAAGTAATGCACACCCTCGGTGGGGTGCTTAGCTTTACCAGCTAATGACCTGGATACCAGTGACACGAGGAGAAAGGTGCTAAGAGGGAAACGAAAGTGCTATCACTGTGAGAACTGTGTCAGATTGTTCTCCATTTCTTAATTTCTTCTTATTCCTGATTTTCATTCCCCCATCTGTTTCTCCATAGAGATTGGTATTTAAACTCTTCAAAGAAAAGAGACATGTGCTGCTGAAATAAGGTGTTTCATTTAAATAAAAGAATGTCTGACAATTTACTTGTGAGATGCCCCAAAGTTATTAGCATTAAAGCGATCAAAGCCTTAAACTCACAGGATGAAATTATGACATCGTGGTAGAATTGCTGATATAAGCTAGTGTTCGGAATGGGCTTCCTGGTGGGAGGAGTTGGGGCAAATGAGGGATTTTCTGTGTGCAGTTTAAAGTCCCTCAAATTGGGGACTTCCCTGGCAGTCCAGTGGTTAGGACTCTGAATTTCCAATGCAGCGGGCGTGGGTTCGATCCCTGGTAGGGGAACTAAGATCCCACCTGCCACGTGGCCAAAAAAATAAAAATAAATAAATAAATAAAGTCCTTCAAATTCACTAACTTGGCTACACTAAATAATAACCTTACAAGAGAAAATGGTTTAGTGGAATGAAAGTAGACTAGAATCAGGAACATTTGCTTCAGATCCTAACTGCGTCTCTTTCTAATAATTGATTCTATTGATTCTCACTTTCTTTATTTGTAAATGGCAAACTCCAAGAATCCCTGAAGACGTTGATTTAATTCAACCTTATCTAATTAAACAGTTATTGAGCACATGTACTGTAAACTGACAGGACACTGAAGATACAGTGGTGTCTGAGAGATTCCCTACCTTTGTTCAGCTTAAAGTTTATTAAGAGAGACAAACAAGAAGAACAAAAGCAACACACAAAGATTGCTCACAATAAAATGCATGCATTATACAACAGGGTAAAAATTTTGATAGATGTGCCACAGATTAAATACGAAATCATGTTAGTTTGCCTTCTATCTTTTTACTTGGTTGAATACAACAGTGGCACAACAATTTAATAAAATCTGTGCTCAAGTTCTGACATATTTATTGTCAGAAGTTATTATTTCCAAACCCTTCAGGGGCATGTTTGTGTGTGTGTGTGTGTGTGTGTGTGTGTGTGTGTGTGTATTTACTTTAGTCACCATTTTTCCTCATGTGTTAAACTGCACGGTTGAATTAACAGTTAAACTCGTCCTCTGCAATTGATTCTTATTTGAGATATAAAAAATTAGCTTCATGACTAGAAAACAAAACAAACCAAAAAATAGACATGTCAATAGCTTGTACTAGGTAGGTGTGAACTGGAAGTCATCAGGTCTACCCCCCTGATCCTACTGAAATAATCTCAGCTCAGGAAAGAGGGGTGGCTTACCAAGGTCAGTGAATGGTAAGCTGTTTAGCCATGGATAGATCTCTAGTCTCTCGATTTCCAGTCCAGTGCCAACGCCAAAGCCGTGTTGTCAGAAAGGTCATCTACCTGAAGAGTTAACCCCTTGAAAGAGAAGCATGACTTTATCTGCAAATGCAAAAGAGATAAATAGCTTATCTTCAGCCTAATTGCCAGATGAGACCAACTGACTCTTTCCAAGAGACTATCTGTCTGATAAGACTGTCTTACGCCAGAGAGAGCACGCGTGAAGTCATTGCCCAAGCAGAGGTGCATGGAGATCTTTGAAAACAGCATCTTTACTAAACAGAAGAACCTCAAACTCTCTTTGCCATGCTTACTTGGATAAGATGCTACCTAAGAGCTGATTGATCCTGAAGGGAGAGAATTCCAGCACTTCCTGTCCATTTATCTGAGACCTTTGAGTGCTCTCTTCCAAACCAATGAACTCCCTTAATAGCTCCATGTCTATTTGTGGTTCATATCAGGCAGGAGGAAGTCCCAAACTCCCCAGCTGCCAAAGTAGTTAAGTCTTGCTGAAGGAGGAAACATTGAGATAAGGTCTTTAGGAGTGAAGTAATCTCCTACAACCAGTTCACATATTGTCAAAGCTTTTCCTTTGGTTTTACACAGTCACTAAGTGGGGAAGTCAAGAAAGGCAGACTTGAGAAAGTCTGGGTACTTTTGAGTCTTATTCCATAATATAAGAAGCATCTGGAGGCAAGTAGGAAATAACAATAACAGATAAAGAGGCCAAGGAGAATCAGAAAGGATCAAATGTGAAAACACATCGTGATTTGGAGCTCAAGCTCTGAAAACAAGCAGTTGAAAGGAGAGTAGAGAATGTTCTCACTGGCTCTCCTTTACCTACACACAAAGCTCAAGGCCCTTAGCAGAGACCACAAGGTACCTTCCTCCCAAACACTGTCCATCACTATTCCATTGTGTGTATTGCAAACTTCAAACTTGATGAGTATTATGATATGGACATCAGGGCTTCCTTTTTTTCTCCTAACTTTATATGATGAGAATTTACAACCACATACAAAGTTAGAGTAACACAAGGATTGGCAAACTACGTCTGAGGGCTAAACCCAACCATGCCCACTTCTCTTCGTGTTGTCTACAGCTGCTTTGGCACTACAAGGGCAGCTTTGAGGAGCGGAGACAGAGACCTATGGACCCCCAAAGCAGAAAAATGTCTACTATTTACTGTATTCACTCTTTCATGTAAAGGGTAGTATTTACCTTTAAATACTACCTACAAGGTAGTATTTACCTTTCACAGAGAAAGCTTGCCAACACCAGGACTAGCACAGTGAACACTTGTATATCTTCTAACAATTGTCAATAACTGTTAACATTTTGTCATGGTTCTTCTCGCTCTCTATTTTCACATATATGTATATTTTCCTGATCTGTATGTAAGTAGGCAGCAGATATCATGACCTTTCCTCTCAGAGCACTTCAGCTTGCCTCTGATAAGAATAAAAGGCACTCTTCTATAAAGCCATATGCTACCACACAAATAAACTATTATTTCAGAATTGCCATCTAATAGACAGCTCTTATTCATAATTCCTCAATGGTCCTCAGAATCTTTCTATAGCTTTTTAATTTATTTTCATCAATACCCTATCAGATTGTATGTGTCTCTACTGGTTATTACATTTCTTCCATCTCTTTGATCTAATACAAACCTACCAACCTTCTTTCTTTTTCTTTTTTTTCCCAATTAATATTGCCTTATGGAAGAGTCCATGCCAGTGATCTTGGAGAATATTACACATCTGTGTTTATCGAAGTGTTTCCTTCTGGCATCATTGAACATTGTTTTTCCTGCCTCCTATATTTTCTGTAAATTGAGCATTAGTTACAAAAGGCTTGATGAGATTCAAGATAAACATTTTTGACAAGGATATTTTTATCACAAAAGGAGAAAAATAATGTTGGCTTTTCTTGCTGTTAGTGAGGCAAATTATGACCATTTGGTTAAGATGGTGGTCAACATTTAAGATGGTAAACCTTCCCTTCTGCTCTTGGGAAGACTCCGAAGGCAGGAGTCTTTTGGTATCTTGGAATATCTGGTTTCCCTCCAAATTTCCATGTAATGGTTTTTGCTTCTGTTGGTAATCAGTGTCTAAATCAATGAAAATGACTGTTTTTTCCTAATTCTGCCATTCCTTCTACATATTCAAACTGATATCCTTCCATATAGAAGAGTTATTTCCCTTTTGTTTTCCTCTCTCTCCCTCTTTGTCGTCATTATAGATTTATGGGTTTTTAAAAAATTTAATGACTACAATCAGTTATAGTCATTATTCTTTTTGATGCTTAAACTTCCAAAAATTGGCCAGTGGGAGCCTCTTCCCTCTGTCCCTGTGTTCTTTGGACACGGTCTTCTGATCTTTGAGTTTTTTCTTGCTTTTTGACGCAAGATATCATAGGCTTGCCTTGTACTTTTCCTGTCTCAGACCTGGAATAAGCCATTTCTGCAAGGACCTCTGGCTCTTTACTGAATGATGGTATTTAGAAATCAAGATCTTGGCAATACAGTGCTCATTACTATGCAGTACATTTTTCCGGGCTTCTTCAATATACACAAGTATGGATATCTACCTACATAAAATCATGAGTTTATACTAGGCACTAGGACTCTTCTGATTGCAAATGAAGGACAACTAACCCAAAAGGCTTAAGTCATAAAAGAAGTTAGGGGTATTGAGGAACCCTTGTAAGATGAAGTATGCCTTTAGGAATGGCTAGATCTAGGACATCAAATAATGCTTTAAGTCTTGCTTGATTTTTGCTCCAACTTTCCTCTGTATTAGATTCATTCTCAGATTCTGTCACCCCCACGTCAAACAAGTGATGACAAAGTTGTAAAGTGGTGGTTCCAGTCTATTATAAACTGACAAATACAGCACCTCCAAACCTGAAGTTCTATTATCATTCCCGGGATGGATGTTCAGCAAAGACCATGAGGGTTTCCCCTAAGTCTTATGTGTTCCTCATAATTGCTAACTCCAGGTGAAAGAAGGTCTCCACCTGATTTTAGTGTTCTCTAGCATTGCTTCATTGTATTGATGTGGCCCTCTTTCACTATTTTTCTTGCACAGTAATTGCTCTAGAGTAGCTCTCCATCTTCTAGGATCTGTTACTGTTTCTCTTACCTATAAACCTTTAGGGAGGTCCCTTAGAGGCTCTAGGCACATCCACTGCTTTTTTGCTGACATCCTTTCAGAAGAACTTTAATCTGATTCTGGTCTAATTACTGTGTCTCAAAGGATCTGCCAGTATTCTTCTATTCATGGCCCACTCCATGATGCTCAGCTGATTTCTTAATTCCCTCAAATCTCCTGTCATAAAACATTTTCCCATCCAAAGCTGTAGACTCTTTCTCAGCAAACTATATTTACTCAGCTAAACTTAGAATATAATATTAGTTCTGAAAGGCACTGTGGGAATTGTTCAGTCTATTCCCCAAAGCACACCATTTTACCTTGAGGAAAGGAGCAAAGGGGGACCTAAGACCAAACAGTGAATGACTAGAAATCATAGCCCCTAGTTCATGACTCCTAAGTCTTAGCCAGCTTATGTTCTTTCTCTCTCTTTTTTTTTTTTTTTTAATGAACAGACCAGCAATCCAAGTGGCTGTGTGACAGACATATCCTTCTGAGAGGAAAGCTGTAGAAGAAGGTCTAAGGATGCAAGGAGAGATTTGAATTCTATCATGATCTCTACCTCCACTGGTTTTATGACTTCTGACTGTGTAACTTGACTTTCTTGTCTATGGAAGGAAACTGAAAACATCCTGCTCATTTTCTCTGAGACCCTGTCTGCGTGAGGAGCCATATTACCAGAGAGGTAACATGATTTTCGCTGCCATCACCATCATCAGCTCCATGATCAATACTATTTAGAGAACCCCTGCTCTGAAGCCAAACAGTCCTGGATTATATCCCATCTCTAGCACTTACAGCAGAAGTTGGTTCATGAGTTTTAAGGAAAGAAGCCACCTCCATAACATAAAACTGCAAGGTGAAGCAGCAAATGCTGATGTAGAAGCTGCAGCAAGTTATCCAGAAGATCTAGTGAAGGTAATTAATGAAGATGGCTACGCTAAGCAACAGATTTTCAGTGTAGATGAAGCAGCCTCACATTGGATGAAGATGCCATCTAGAACTTTCATAGCTAGAGAGGAAAAGTCAATGTATGGTTTCATATGTTCAAAGAGGCTTATCCTCTTGTTAGGGGCTAAAGCAGCTGGTGACTAAGTTGAATCCAATGCTCATTTACCATTCTAAAAGATCTATTCTACAGCCCGTAGAATGAGTTATTTTGACTTTCAAGACTTATTATTGAAGAAATGCATTTCGCAAGGCAATGGCTACAAAGATTCCTCTGGTGGATTTGGACAGAGTAAATTGAAACCTTCTGGAAGAGATTCACCATCCTAGATGCCATTAAGAACATTTGTGGTTCTTGGGAAGAGGGTGTCAAAACACTAATACTGACAGGAGTTTGGAAGAAGTTGTTTCCAACCCTCATAGATGATTTTGAGAGGTTTAAGACTTCAGGGGAGGAAGCAGCTGCAGATATGGTGGAAACAGCAAGAGAACTAGAATTAGAAGTGGAGCTCGAAGATGTAACTGAATTGCTACAATCTCATGATAAAACTTGAGCGGATGAGGAGTTATTTCTTATGAGTAGGCAAAGAAAGTGGTTTCTTGAGATGAAATCTATTCCTGGTGAAAATGCTGTGAAGAGTGTTGAAATGACAACAAAGGATTTAGAATATTACATGAACTTAGTTAATAAAGCAGCAGCAAGTTTTGAGAGGATTGACTATAATTTTGAAAGAAGATCTACCATAGGTAAAATCCTATCAAAGAGCATTGCATGCTACAGAGAAATCATTCGTGAACAGAGTCAGGTTCGTGAAGAGATGCAGTAAGTTTCATTGTTGTCTTATTTTTAAAAAACTGCCACAGCCATCCCAACTTCAGCAGCCACCATCCTGAGCAATCAGAAGCCATCAACCCTGAGGCAAAACCCTCCACCAGCAAAAGGATTACAACCTGCTAAAGGCTCAGATGACAGCACTTTTTAGCAATAAAGTATTTTAAATTAAGTATATATATTTTTAGCCATAATGCTATTTCATGCTTAATAGACTATGTGTGGTGTATATGCACTGGGAAAACAAAAAATTGTGTGGCTTGCTTTATTGTGGTATTTGCTTTATTATGGTGGTTTGGAATCAAACTCATAATATCTCTGAGGTACAGCCTGCACTTCTTTTTCATAATTGCTTTTGCGTCGAAGGCCTCCAGGATACAAGACATATATTAATTCAATAAACATTTGTTGAGAACTTGCTGCATGCCAGATATCGAGATAAGCACTATGGAATTGAAATGCTGTCTCCCCTCAAGAAGACACATGTAAACAAATGCTTTATTAGGTTGACAGGTATGTGCCATATTTATTAGAGGAGGGAGTATATAATTCTACTGGGGGGAAGTCTGAGAAAATAAAACAGATTGCAAAGACAGTAGTTACGAGCCTTTATTGACCCTCTCTCAATGCTCCTCACCACTCCATCATTCGACTTAGTGTGTGACTTGACAAATCACTTAACCTCTCTGAATCTCGCCTCCTTGACCTAAATATGGAAAAAAACCAATTCCTGGCCTTCTTCCTTATACAGAGGGTGTTTGTGTTGAAAGAAGAGTTAGAGAAAAGGACCTTGTAAACTGAAGAAGCTATACACATGAAAGAGACTGTTGTAACAGAGACCAAGGTCAATCAGAAATCATACCTGGACACAGGTAGACATGAACACTGATTTAATAAACTGGGGTTTGTGAGAATCTCATTCAGCATTTGTTTCATTTCAAGCAGCTTTGCTAGTTGTACCTAATCTCCAGGCTTCTCCTATAACACTGACGCAAGAGGGAGGACATGACCTTTCTGAGCCTTTTTTTTTCTCACTCATACAATAGGAAGAGTAGTGAAGACAATATCCACTTCAAAGGTTGGCACGTTCTCTCCATCCGCTCAACTCTATGCCAGTGTCCATGCAGAGTTCTGGAAGGACAAGATGAATAAAACTTCTGGCTCTTCTTCAAGAAGAACACAATCAACAAAATAATTGGGATCCTCAAACAATAAACAAGAGAGTCTAGTTTCACGTTATGTAGAGTTTAAAAGTATAGTTCAGTTATCTTCAGGAGGTACCCCAGAAAGTATCACACATAGCAAGTCCATGCACACACACACACACACACACACACACACACACTCATCCACAGCCCTCACAGACTGTCCCCAGCACATAGTGTAAAATCACACTTCCGTGGGAAATGTGTATACATTTCATATACCCTTCCCCGCCCATATATAGTCTCAACTGTGCATCCATCCCCTCTGCTCCCACAATCTCCTGTGTTTCCCTCCATCATTACAAAGACTACAATTGTCTGTTTGTTGTTAGTTTTCCTCCCTTCCTGTCACCATGTCCCCTCCATTCCTGTGTGCATTGTCCAGGTTCTCTCTCTATTTGGTTGTTTAGTACTTCTTTCATGACGGACGCTCTCTGGCATCAACACACGAGACCAAGATTTTTCCCAGTTTGTGCCCACTTTCAAAGGTTCATCCACATGTCACTTCCTCAGGTCTCCTTATTCCTGATCATTCACTCTTTCTCCACCCAGAAACTTGGTAAATAAGCCAAGCAATTCACCAGTTCCCTTGAGTGTGTGTGTATGTGTGTATGTATGTCTACTTTAGCTTATTCTCTTGCCACTTAAGTTGTACTACTTTCACTGAACATTTCAAACGCCTGCAATATTGCACTTGCCCGTGTATTCCTCCCCACTTCTATCCTATCCCAGTACAACTTCTATAAAAGTTTTAAAAATTGCACTGCTGCAGTCACATTCCATCTACCACTGCTGATTGGGTCCTCTTGGTCAGCCAGTCCACAAGTGATCCAGACCCCAAATCCCATTTGAGACTCTACTTTCTTAGACCACTCCTGGCTCCAACTGTCTTTGGTTGGGTTTCCTGGCCACTGACTATGAGACAGATTAATTTCTTAGAGGAATTTTATTGGCAGTTCTCTCAGGAACAACATCTACGAGAATGAAGGAAGTAGGGCTAGACAAAGAGAAATAATTTGTGGATAAATTGTGATGAGGTTCAGCAGAGACCTCATCCAGATAGCCCTTCAGAGTTGTCCCCAACTGAAGTAGTCTGTTACTGTCTCAAGGGAGGGAGTGCATAGTACTTTGTGAGGCAGCTCCCCTAGGCTGATGGTAATTCCTTACAAGAGCCTCAGCTGTGAATCATCATGAGACAACCTTCCTGACAGCGGGGAAAATGGGTACATTGATCTTGCACAGGGAGGTCTGGATAGAGTAGTACAGCATCCACTAAAATTAAAAATATTCACCTCTCTCCCACCTACAATATACACTGAACCAACCCTAAGAGCTCCAAAATTCTACCTAATCGATACATCAGTATTCAAGTCCGGAATTTTTACTCTGCATTAAGTCCAATTTGAACTCCTCTTGATACAGCGACTAATGAACAAAAAGGCAAATTATCTGTGCTCCTTGCATCCAACATACCGTGTTGGAACAGGTACAGAATAATCACAACACCTTTGAACAGGGGGCGAATACGAGGTACACGGTAGTGAATAAGGCTTCTGGCAATTCTGAAATCTCACTGGACAAATAGTGCCTCGTAAAAGCCGTTCTTTGATTAGGTCCTCTTTCTGCTTTCTGGAAGTGGCTCCTTAGTCCACTGTTCTACTTTGTTCATGGTTCTGCTTTGTAGGAGAGCATCTTCCTTGGTCACTTCTAATAAAGGCAGTGAAGGATATATTCTTTGGTATCAGCAGATTGCTCAGCCTGCTTCCTCCCTGTAGTAATTGAAGGAGCAGAGTATTTTTCCATCTCTAACAGTCTCTGTCTCCTTTAGTTCAGTGTGTGTGTGTGTGTGTGTGTGTGTGTGTGTGTGTGTGTGTGTGTGTTTTCCAATGTCGCTTTCTCAAAACCTTTGTGGATTTTTTTTAATATGTTCCATTCCAGGGCATTCCATGTGCCAAAAGCTTTTTCCACAACTCTTTTGAGACTCTTTTTCTCCTCCTATTTCTTATCTTCCTCCCCCTCCTCCTCCTCTTCCTTCTTCATCTTCTTCGTCTCCTCCTCCTCCTCCTTCTTACCCTTCTTATTCCCTCTCTCCCTCCCCAGGCCTCACTCTGTCTCTCTCTCTGTCTCTGCCTCTCTCTCATTCATTCTTATAATATCAAGGTACTCTGGACCATGCTCTCAAGCTTTCTAGAAGCTCCTTTTTCTACCTAAAAAGATCTACTGAACATTACATCAATTCCTTCAGAGGACTTAATAAAACATGTTATAGCCACACCATTGATTTGCTTTTTGTAGAGCATAACACAATGGCAGGACCCTTTGTTCCAAGGCCGTATTTGGTAAGAAACCATTTTAATTTCTAACCACGCAATTCCTGGTACTTCTATTTTCCTTTTAAATTATGTTTGTAATCTAGCTTATACTTTTCAGAAATCATCTCTTTTTATAATATCTGATAAAATGCAGCTAGCAAGAGTCAATTTACAGCATCAACATTGTTTTCTGAAATGTATTTGCCTGGTGCTAAAATAAATTAGGTACATCTTCCTATCTTCCACTTACCACGAGCAACAGTTTTACCTAATGGTCCCCCCTATATAACATAAATTGACATTTTTCCAGCCTCCTTCCTGCGAATCAGTTCCAAAGCCAATTTCACATAGTTTAGGTTTTTGTTACGGCAGTGCTACACAGTTCGCTATCAATTTTCTTCTCAGTTTACTATATCCACAAAAATGCTGTCTAATCAACCAACCCCAAACTCAGTGACATACAACAAGAAGAATGTAGTTATCTTCATGTGTCTGTAGGTCAGATGGAAGGTGGCTGATCTAGGCTGCCTTTGATGGGGGTCGGCTTCGAGTTATTGATTAAGCATAGACCCACTCTATATCCTTCTCTTCCTCCTTGGAGCTAATGATTATCTAAGCCACGTTTGTCTCGTAAAAGACAGGAACGCAAGATAAGAGCCAGATCACACAAACACGTTTCTAGTCTTTGCTTGTGCCATGCCAACTAACATCCAAAGTAAGTTGTGTTGCCAAACCTACTGTTACTGAGGCAAGAAAATACATTTCCTCCATGAGGGTGAGAGAGGTGGGAGTGCAAATTTACTGAACAATATAGACTTATTTGTCACATTTGTCAAATAATACTAATGACTACTACATTCATCTATGTACATGTTTTTTATTGAGTTCATTTTAAGTGCCAGGTACAGTACTAAATGCTTAGGCTATAGAGACAAAGAAGTAATTACAATTTATTTGCATGATGAAAGGTTAAGTAACATATTAATTAAAATCCAGAAAAAAAAAGTGTACTGACAGATATACATAGGCAGCTACAAAAACAAAAAGAGACTTTTTGCCAAGCCTTAGAGGAAGGTGGATCAGAGAAACTTGGCCAGAGGAGGTGACTCGTAATCTATCTCTGAGCTAAATCCTGAGGGAACATTAGAAGAGAGAATGGTGAAGAAGACCAAAAAAAAAAAAAAAAGAGAGGAAAAAAAGCTTTCCAGGAAAGAGAAACTATATGTGGAAAAAATATGGAAGTATAAGAGAACTGCAAATTCTAGGAAAATGACAGAAGAAACTGATAAGAAATGATAGAAAAGAAATTCTAGAGATGCTAGTAGGACTCAGGTCATGCTTACATTGTAAATTAGGAAATAATTTAATTTTGATAGATTGGGGCATTACTACAGGATTTTAAGCACCCACTGTGTTTATCTTTTTCCCTAGAGGCCATAATATGGAAATGGGTTTCAGGAGATGCATTCATTCTTACAGGCGTTAATGTACTATTTACTGCTCTTTCAAGCCTCATGGGCCCCTACTGTATTCCTCATTTATACAATCTAAAGTTTGTATAGATACTTACGCACGCCTAAACCCATCTAATTATACTACCCTCTCCGTTGTCACTGTCATCATCATCATCATCAATAAGTATTTCATTTTATCTTTGCAACCCTGTGAAACAGGAACTGTTATTAACCCCACTTTATAGGTGAGAAAATGGAGGCTTAGGAAGGTTATATGTCTTTCTCAGGGAGGCATAGATAACGAATGGAGGAGAACATAGGACTCACAGCAGGTCATTCTGACTTTAACGTTATTCATTATAATGCTATATTACAGGTGGGAGGAAACACTTAAACTATGAGATCAAATGTTTCAGAAGCATCACTAACATTGATTAACATTGGGACCAACAGATCAACCTAATAAGGCCGTCAGAGAAGTACAAGTCAAGGTGTATACAGTGCAGCGAGGTGGTAAGCTATTTCTCATCAGGTCTTTGAAGAAGATCTGGGAGGACAGAGAATGGAACATTTCCACTGGCCCTTGAAGATGGTAAACTCTTACCAAGCAATGTAGGAATGGAAGAGGGTACAACTTAATCAAAGGTTTAGAAAATGAAAAGCAAAGAACATTCTTAAAGAGGCTTGAAGAACCCTATTTGGTTGTAAGGAATAGAATAACAAGATGCCAGACCCCAGAGACTTTCAAATGTTAAGCCCAGAGAATATTTCAATGACACTCTTTCGCAGGCTCACACAGTGTTGCCCCCTTCTTCTCAGGCTTTTGTTGGTTTTTGAAGAGCAGGGCAGATATCCATTGTATATATGTATATTCAGCTGCACAGAGGTAAAAGAATATGAATAGATAAAAAAAGATATAGCTACAGCTTTGGAAGTAATTCTTTACAAAGTGAAAGTACTTAAAAAAAAAAACAAAACTCCCTCATTGCTCTAGAGGGTATAGCAGAGACCCTAATTCATGGACCACATTACTGTTGTTATATATTACATATGTAATACATTAAAAATAAACCCGTGCCACCTAATGAGCCACTATTTTAATATTCCACTTGATCTTTGAGAGCAATATGTTGCCATGGAAACCGAAGGCTGTCCAGTCATTAGCACCTTTTTTTTCCACACAGGAATTTGAGTGTAATGTTATTCTCCCAGCAAGAATTAAATTAGCAATTATTCACCCTAAAATAGCATCAAGGAGATCTAAGCAAACACACGGCAGTAATGACTTGTTAAGTTCACATAAATTATTTTTGAACCATGCAGTGGTCGTGGTAATCTAGTATAACTTGTATTGGATGCTTAAAAAGGAGAGACCAGAAAGGCAGACTTTGTTATCTTGGATCAGGAGGGTGCATTTGGTCAACAAAAACCAACTTCTTCGTGAACTTTTTCATGATTTCCCCCTACTGGATAAAAATCTTTCACCCTAGGGACCTCCCTAAGCACTTTTTTTCTGAACCTCTCTTAGTCATTGATTACCTCCTCTGAAGTGTGTATCTGATCTCGTCTGCCCAGAATCTGGTCTCCCTTATTTTGGTAACAGCATTTTAATTTTATTCTGGAGAACTAGTCCTGGTTAATTCATGTAGTCTTAGTGGGATTCTTTTTTTTTTTTTTTTTTTTTTTGCGGTACGCGGGCCTCTCACCGTTGTGGCCTCTCCCGTTGCGGAGCACAGGCTCCGGACGCGCAGGCTCAGCGGCCATGGCTCACGGGCCCAGCCACTCCGGGGCCTGTGAGATCTTCCCCGACCGGGGCACGAACCCGTGACCCCTGCATCGGCAGGCGGACTCTCAACCACTGCGCCACCAGGGAAGCCCTTAGTGGGATTCTTAAAAAGAGATATGCTAAGTTCTTGAAGTGGATTCTACAGATGTTCCTGTTCCACATCCCCGTGACCCTTGTGGGTTTTCTACCGTGGAAACTCATTTGTCTGCAAACCAGAGCAATCCAGAAGTATGGGATATTAATGCACTTGGGAAAAATCTCAAAAAAATCTCAAGTGGGGCCTGGCAGTCTGGGAATAAATTTTTCAGCTTCCCATCCTCCAAAAGGATGATTCAGAAGTTGTTCTATGTTGTTTATTAGAAGCTGTTTTCTACTTTTCCTCCCTGCATATCCTTATTTTCTCTCTTATGTTTAGTTCCTGGCATCTCCTCCCAAATAAGCTATAAGCACCCAACCCTTTGAGTCTGGATCTGCTATTGGAGAAGTCCATATTTAGCCAGTTTAGAACCTCTCTCATGAATTTAAATCTGGAGCAATGATATAAAGATGTGGAACAGTTGGAGATGGTTGAATAACATTATTTCCCATCAGACGCTGCTCTGTGTTTGCTGCTTCCAAAACCTGAAGATTGGTCTAGACAGTTGTCCTCTCCAAGGTTTGATGGTCCAACTTTTCCTTCAAGTATGTGAGGTCGAATAGATTTTTTTTTTCCAAAAAACTCTTCTTAGTTTAATTTAGGTAAGATAAGCTTCTTTTCCTTACAATCAAGGGCTCTAACTTGCACCTGTCCTATTTCTTGATTCAACAAAGATATT
Organism: Physeter macrocephalus; assembly: GCF_002837175.3. Taxonomy (NCBI): domain Eukaryota; kingdom Metazoa; phylum Chordata; class Mammalia; order Artiodactyla; family Physeteridae; genus Physeter; species Physeter macrocephalus. The sequence continues at coordinate 9,185,830 of NC_041228.1, forward strand.
CAGAGTTCCAACTATGACCCAAGAAGGGGTGTGTGTGTGTGTGTGAGTGTGTGTGTGTGAGTGTGAGTGTGTGTGTGTGTGTGTGTGTGTTGAGCAAGAGAAGAGTAGATGTTTTTCCATGAGACAATGCTTATGGTCTTAATACCAAGAAACGGACCTATCTTTGTGCATGGCTGGGGCATATTGTATAACTGGACAAGTGGTAAAGAATGAGGATGGAGACACCGTATGACATGAAAAGTCTGGTCATCAGTGTTTAAATTTTACCTGGTGCTGAAACTGAGAACTACTGGAATGAATGGGAGAGACACGGAAAAAGGTTCATTTGGAAAACCTCTAGTTTCTCCAGTTGGTAAATGACCAGGCCTTCTGCTGAGACAAGGGAGTATGGGGAGGAACTAGGTACTTCAGGAGTGTGGCAGTGGGTTAGGGTAGTTGCTGCTGGGTTACGATAGGAATCAACAGTGGGTAACTAGAAGGCTTTGGTAAGATTAACAACAGTTTCTACCGTATCGTTCTTAATGCCTACAATACAGCAGGGAATGATATATGTCTCTAGTTCTCAAACTTGAATGTGCATCAGAATCACCTAGAGGACTTGTTAAAGCACAGACTGCTGGGCCTCACACCCCGCTGCTGATCCAGCAGCTTCAGCTGGAGCCTGCGTATTTGCATTTCTAACAAGTTCCCAGGTAATGCTGATGTTGCTGGTCTGAGAACAGCACTTTGGGGGCCATTTATGTAGGTGCCCTTGAGAACCATATGTTCTAATAAGGAGATAAAAAATAAAATAAAAATGTAAACCAGGGATACTCCCTGAATTTCCTCAGTAACTTTAGTAAGATGAAATGGCCAGAAGACATCACCCAGATCCTCTCTAGCTTACTACAGATGGAATACTAGTTCATCATTAACTTACACATTTATTCAGCGAATGTCTGGTGGTTCTGCTCTATGGCAGACATTACGATTAGTGTAAGAGCACAAATGCAAATAAGATGCACCTCCAGCCTGCCAAAATCTCAGTCTAGATAAGGAGGAAGTTACATAAATGATCAGATAAAAGGCTGGAGGTACTGTGATAGCTGTGTGTCTATAGTTGGTAGAAACCAATTTTATGCTAGATGGAAAATAATTGTCACGAAGAATATTATAAGGAAGCGACCCTTGAACTGAGTTATGAAAAGTGAGTGTTGTTGTCAGATAATGAAAGGGGTGAAGTCAGTTTTCCACAGAAAGGAAAGAGCAAGAGAAAAGGCACAGAAGCATGAATGAATACACTAGTTATATTTGTGTTGACCTAAAACACATAGACTGCCAGTTATTTCTCCGGCAAAGATGGGTTTATCCGTGATCAGGAGAGGATAGCAATTCAGGGTCTGCAGCCATGGCGAGCCAAGTGCAAGTCCCTGCATGGCAAGGGAAGGAGAAGTCTTTTAAAAAGGAGCAAGGGAAAGTGGAAGGGCTATTGTAAACAGAGTGTGTGATTGGGAGATTGGGATTGACACATATATACTATTTTTTTAACATCTTTATTAGAGTATAATTGCTTTACAATGGTGTGACACATATATACTATTGATACTACGTATAAAATAGACAACTGAGGAGAACATACTGTAGAGCACAGGGAACTCTACTTAAGGCTCTGTGGTGTCCTAAATGGGAGGGAAATCCAAAAGGGAGGGGATATATGTATATGTATGGCTGATTCATTTTGCTATGCAGTAGAAGCTAACACAACATTGTAAAGCAACTATACTGCAATAAAAATTAATTAATAAAAAAAAAACAAAACACCAAAGAGTCTGTGGATTTTCATTGGCTGGATTGTTGCCAGGAAAGAAGAGGAGTCTTTCTTCTTCCTGTTGGGCTCTACCATTAGCACAGAGTGTGAGATCTCCCCCGTCTAGGCTTTCAGCTCTATTTAACTGAGGTTTCTGCTTATTATTTTTTACATTTGGTAAGATACAAGTAATCAGTAGTTCAGATTTGTAGGGGCACAGGGAAGGATGAGGCTGGAGCTACAGGCTCTGATTCTAGATATCATCTGAATTCCACACAAGTGCATGTTAATTACTCTCACTTTTCTGTTAGCTCCAGCACCCCCCATCATCACCTTAAGCATCATAATTCCATCAACAATACCACCATCATCACCATTATCATCATTAATAATAACGTCCATGGTTTACTCCTGTTGTCTTAGTTTTTACCTAACGGTGGTTTTCTGCTCTAGAATCCACATCCAATATCCATGTTACAATTAGTTGTCCTGTCTCCTGAGCTCCTCTTGGCTGTGACATTTTCTCACACCCACCTTGTTTTTTATGACCTTGACAGTTTTGAGGAGATCTGGTCAGATATTTTGTAAGATATCTCTCTAGTGGAATTTTCCTGATGTTTTTCTTCTGATTAGATAGGACTTATAGGTTTGAGAAGGAAGATCCCAGAAGTAAAGTGCCATTTTCATTACAGAATATCAAGGGCACATATTATCCATATGATGTATGGCTGTGGATGTCGACCTTGAGCACCTGGTTGAAACAGTGTTTGTCAGGTTTCGCCACTGTGAAGTTATTCTTTCTTTCCGCTTTCCACACTGTACTCATTGAAAGGGATTCACTAACCCCACACTCAAAGAATGGTTCCTTTCATTTAGGGTAGGATACTTACATTATTTATCGTTATTTTCATCTGCCGTAGAACTTAGTATATTTCAGTTACTCTAATAAAATATTGTCTCTGATTTTTAATTCTCTCCAACCTAAATATTTTTTATGAGAGCAGAATTTAAGATACTCGGGGTTAAGTAGGCTATCAGTAGTTAAAGTAGAAGCTGGCATTTCTAATTTGTGCTGACCTCTGGAGAAGTTTCATCAACTGAGAATCATGATAAAATAATCCTCTCTTGGGAGAAGGAAGCAAATCAGACCAGGATCCGTCTGAGTATCTATTTTGGGTCCTTTGTCTGGGTCTCTGGGATGCCTTGGGAAACACATGTAATCAGCGCAGCTGTGGAAACTCTGCTTTGCTCAGCTCTAAAGACTGGCTGGATCTGGGGAGCTTGAGTATGAAGTTATTTGCAGATAAACAAATGCATTTCACACAGGCCACACTTAATGACCAAAATAACTGGTACACAAATGATCGACCCAATTACTTTGTTCACTTAATACTTCTAGCAACCATTTAAAACTGTAATTGTTAGCTGACGATTAAGGCAATTGAAAAAAATGGATTTAATCTTTATGAGGCTTCCTCAATTTTCCTGTAGAAAATGCTTTAGTTGCTTTTCTGATGCTACTCAACTTTTATAAGCCACTGCTGACTCTTTCACAGCTAGGGATCTCCAAACTTAGGGAACTTATGATATAACTTTTACGACATTATAACTTATAACTTATGATATGACCAAGCATGGGGCTTGGTGTCAGAAAACAAGAAGTCAAACCCCTATTCTTCCCCTTGCTGGCTATGTGACTCTGAATAAGTCACAGTACCTTTCTGAGTCTTAGTGTCTTCACTGTAAAATGGGAACAAAATTCCTTGCCTATGAAATGCTTTATCAATTTATAAATGAGAACCTAATATTTACAGTGGTGGGTGCGGAGATCTACTCATTTCGCAGCCGCCCAAGACAAGCCTCCTGTGTAAGCTCCCTTACTTATTAAAACTGACACCTACCATTCTGGATGGTCTGCCTCTTTCTTCAGTTCCTCCTTGCCCTTTGTTTATGGGGACCAGTTTGCAAACCAACAGGGAAAGAAACCCACATTTTGTAATTGGGTGCAGAATCTTAGTCATGTTCCAGGGTGATGGACCGTATCCCCTTGGTAACACGTCTGCATGTGAGAAAGACATGAAATGGTGGTGCAGAAACAGTTATCACCAAATATTCTCTGTGTGCCCCTTCATTACCCAGACCCCTGCACTAAAGTTGGAACCATGTGACTAGTTCTGGTCAATAGACCACAAATGTCACGTTCTGTCCAAGAAGGTGAAGAGTCCTATGCTTCTTCTGTCACTTGTTGGCTGCCATGTTGCCCTTGGAGGCCCAGTGTGATAGATAGTAGAGTTAGAAGATGGCAGAGGGCCACTGACCTCACTCTAAACTTCATGTGAATGAGAAGAAAAAGTTTATTCTATTATTCTCCTCTCTTAGTCCACTTGGACACCCTATACAGAGTTCCATAGACTGGGTGGCTTATAAACAACAACCATTTATATGTCACAGTTCTGGAACCTGGGAAGTCCAAGATCAAGGTGCAGACAGATTTTGTGTCTGGTGAGAGCCAGCCTCCTAGTTCACAGACGGCCGACTTTTCGCTAGGTCCTCAGAAGGAGGAAGGCAGCCCTCTGGGGTCTCTTTATAAGGGCACAGATCCGCTCATGAGGGCTTCACACTCATGACCTAATCACCTCCCGAAGTCTCCACCTCCAAATACCATCATATCAGGGACTAAGTTTCAACATATGAATGGGAGGGGGCAAACATTCAGTCTGTAGGAGCCCCTGAAATCTGCAGTTTCTTTCTCTTCTATTAGTCAGTCCATTCTACTAATACAGGGCAAAGACCAATTCCAGATGCTGACAAATGATCTTTTCTGCCACAAATAGAGCCATAACTGCTTAACTCCCCAAATATAAGCAGGTATTAAAATAGACTTTTTTTTGCCTCACTCCTGCCAAATTCTTTGCATTATAAGGGAATAAAGGGGGTTCTTGGCCACCTGTCTCCTCTTCAGGCACTGAGCTCCCATTTAAGTCAGTGACAATACCTCAGCCATGACAGTAATGGGGATATGCCCATTAAGGCCTTCAGAGAATGACAGTCATTTGCCCAACGTGGTGGATTTACTAAGGACCAGGTGCTCTCCTAGAATTCAGTCTTAAACACTGAGGTGTTATTTTCCAATCCCAAAGGACCAATATCTATGCCCACCTTCACTCTCTGCCACGGCCAGCGTATAACCTGCTGTATCCCCACTCCTAGAAGAGTTCACCATGCTGACCCCATGGCCAACAGGAAGATACTAAATAGTATTTCTTAAGGATCTTTTAAGAAAATAAACTGAAGAGACAGAGGCTGGATAAGTATGTGGGAAATTGATACCCCCAAAGGAGTCTAGCTAGATTAAAAAAAAGTGTCCTAAACTGGATTACAAATGTAGAGGGAGTCAGTTCTGTTTCAAAAGCAAAACCTTCAAAACTAGTAGTTGTATAAATGCAATAGATTTTCTTGGGCATGCGTTGATTTGGTGCTAGTTTATAGTTCACAATATTTTGCTTTGCATCGCAATGCACAGCTAAAAATACAATGGGGATAGAGAAAGTGTGTCCTCTGAAGTTTCCCAACTATATTGCCTGAGTCAGGGGTGAACAATCTCAGCAGAGGAGAGAAGGAACATCTCCTGGTGCCAAGGCTACAACAGCTGGCAGCAGACAGCACCATCTCTTGGATCTTCATTGACCTGGGAAGCAGAGACTGCCGGGATATACATTGACCAGAAACAAAATGGAGACTGGAGGATGGTTCTGTCCATCTTGCATCAGCTTCTTCGTCTTTCATTTACCCACTTCTCTGTTTCCCCCCGACACTCCAATCAGGATCATAAGACGCTTGTGCTATTGCTGCCTGCAGTTTCCATCCTGGGCAAAAATGGCACACAGACTGGCTGTGCAATCATCTGTCTAGAGTCACACAGCTTAGAATACAGGATCCACATCCGGAGTCCATACTCTTTCTAATCAGCTTCACTGCTTGCTACAATTTAAGACTAACTGTGAGATATATTCTGGCTAAATTGTTAATGATGGATAGGTGTGTAATGTCAGATCCTCCCATGTCCATCCTCCACCGACTGGCGATAACACGGAAGGGTTAACATGGCAGAACAGGATGTTCGTTCAGACACCTCTTGTGCTCCTTTTTATTCCTATAAAAAACTGATAAACAGAAATCTCAATTAAATAGAGTTGGGGGACCAAAACGGGGGAGCTCTCATGCCCTGTGAGCATAGCAAAGCCTAACAAGAAAATCAGACTCCTCTTCTTTCCTGGCAAAACCTCAACCAATGAAAAGCCATGGAATCTTTGTTTAGGATAGCCCTCCCAACTTCCCTTTCCTCTCTATAAAGATTTCTCCTTGGGAAATTGCGACTGACATATATACACTACTATGTATAAAGTAGGTAACTGATGAGAACCCACAGTACAGCACAGAGAACTCTGCTCCATGCTCTGTGGTGACCTAAATGCGAAGGAAATCCAAAAAACAGGGGATATTTGTATATGCATAGCTGATTTACTTTGCTGTAGAGCAGAAACTAACACAGCATTGTAAAGCAACTATACTCCAATAAAAAAAAAAAAAAAAAGAGTTCTCCTTCCCTTGCCTTGCAGGGACTTGCACATAGCTCGCCAGGGTCGCAGACCCTGAACTGCAATTCTCTGCTGATCCCAAATAAGCTCATTTTTGCCAAAGAAGACTGGCAGTCTATCTCTTTTAGGTCAGCACTACCATCATCTTGTCCTCATGTCTGATTCCAGCAATGCCGATGCCAAGTCATCCTGTGCTAATTTGGGCTCACTTTCTGCTCATAACATCTCATAGCATCTCACCTCAAGCATGAGCCTTATGCCTTTCATTTTTAATCCAGGGCTTTATGGACACTGCATGGTATGGAACACCAGTGGGCGTCTTATTTGAGGCAAGCTTGTGCAGGTCTGAAGAGTGGAGGGTTTGACACTGCAAGTGAAGATCTCAACCAGTGGGGACTAGGCTCCTGGGGAAAAAAATTCTCCATTCTGCTCAGGTAGAAAATTTTTTTTCAATCCTTATTTAAACATTTTTATTTTGTTTGCTCTTTCTGATTACAAAAAATATTCTTTTATTCTAGACAATTTTTTTAAAGAGTAAAAGTGTATTTATAAAATTCCCCTGTAATCTCTAAATCATTAATAATTATTCCTTTTTTTCCAGTCTGCTACCATGTCTTCCCTTTATAATCGGACACTTTGTGTCCACATATTCAGGTAGAAAATTTTGAGAAGCATGTTATAAGCCCCTCGGAATGACCTTTAAGGGGTGATCCCAAGTTGCCTTTGGCAGTGACCAATTCCATAATGCATCCTTAAATCTGCTATTCCTTCTTTCCTATCTCATTCTCCTTGACTCTCCTCCTTGCTCCTTGTGACCACTTCCCAAACAAAGAACCTTCACACGAGTTCTTGTTTCAGACTCTGTTTTGGAGGAAACCTAAGTCAAGACAAATGCAATGCAGAGAATATCAGCTGTGACACAAAAGCCATTATTCAGGTTTGCCAACTTAAGGAAAAATACACAACGTAAGAGTTGTGAGTTTAAGTTCTATTCAGGGTCCTACTGGGGTCTGTAGCCTGGGAGACGGCTCTGAGGAACTGCTCTGAGGAGGTGGGGAAAGAGCCAGCATGTGTATGACTTTTTTGGCTAGGAAATCCATGCAGTCAAGCATACATCTTGGTAAAATATTACTGATTACTGATAATCATAAGGAACAGATATCTCCCAGTTGGATGATTTTAGTGCTTTTCTATATATGGGAAGGTGCAAGAATCTGGGGTCGTTGACCTTCTTCCTCAGATATGCATCTGACTATCTAGGGACCTGTTTATTCAAAGCACAGAGTGCCTCGTCCTGTTTTTCATCCTGAACAACTGCAGTGGGTTGCAATTTAACCCTTGTATAACTGGATGATGAGTGATGCTCCTTGTTCTTTTTTTGTTCATAGGTTCCTCATCTAAAAAATGGGAATAACAACAGCTCATACAATTATGTAAGGATTAAATGAAGTAATGTATGTGCAAACACCTGTGGAAAAGCAGGCATCCAGTTTAGCTATTAATTTATTCTCTGCTCACTCCCGTCATATTTTAATACTCACACATGAAGAAAGAGCTGATGGGAGAATTTTAGCTTGGACCAGGGGGAGAGCATTTTTGTCAAGAGATCCTTTCAACACCCACCTTTGTGATATGGAGTCTGATATGCAGGAAGACCTCTGCTGAGTTCCTCCAGGCTCTCTGAGCAGAAAGTGCTCAGACCTTAAGCAGTGGCAGCTGTCCTACTGTGAGCTCCTAAGGGATTTCTGAGGATTAGGAGAGTGATATTTATATTTTCCACTTGAAAAGGAGCAAAATCTGCCACCCCAAAATATGTCTCTTTGGCATGAGAATTATCTTGAGCTGATTATTTTTAAGAAACAGCAGACACAGGAAAAGCTCTAAAAAAGGAGAAGTTACCCTTATGTAAAAGACATTTGCATTCATAAAGGAAATCTTCATTTGTAAGAGTGTCTCCTCTGTACCTGAAAGAGGAGGATGATCCTAAATCTCTCAACACTCTTTTCACTGGAGAAAGGCATTCACTCAAACCTGCACTGCAGCCATGTTCTTGCTTACTGCACTTTTCCTGGTAATTTCCCATAGCTGTCCTTCCCCCACCCAACATCTTTCATCTGTCTTTAGCTGAAGATGGTATTTAAGGTGATGGCTTGGACCATTTCAGGAGTTACTCAGTTTTCCTGAGTATCTCCCATGTATGTAGGAGGTATACATGTTATTGAACTTCTTTCTTTCTGCTATTAACCTGTCTTTTATTAACGGGGGGGGGGGGTCTCAGACAAAAACCTAGGAGAGTAGAGGGAGAATTATTCTCCACATACACTCTGTTTAAAAAAAATATGTTTTATGCACTCCTGATCAGGCTATCCACGGGTTCTGAAGAACACACCTCATGCAAAAACTAGTAGGTGAGGGAAGAGGTGACAGGATAAATAATAATCTCCTCCGGGGGAAACAGCAATAGCAGAAATGCACTGCCCAGGGTAAAGAATATAAAGGTAGGAGGAAGCAGAATGAATTCTAGTCTGAGGAGGAAATTCTCAGATTTCTTTGAGAATTTCAGGCTAGAAAGTTGGGGGAGGGAGAAATATTTTCTTTAAGGTTTTTTTGTGTGTGTGTTACGTGGGCCTCTCACTGTTGTGGCCTCTCCCGTTGCGGAGCACAGGCTCCGGACGCGCAGGCTCAGCGGCCATGGCTCACGGGCCCAGCCGCTCCGCGGCACGTGGGATCTTCCCGGACCGGGGCGCGAACCCGCGTCCCCTGCATCGGCAGGCGGACTCTCAACCACTGCGCCACCAGGGAAGTCCTTTAAGGTTTTAAAGAAGAGTGAGTGAGCGGAATGGCGGAGGAGAAAGACTTGGGAGAATTGGGAGGAGGAATTTCTCTTCTGTGGAGAAAGCCATGCCTGGTTCTCTTTCTCCGGGGACCCCTCACCCTGTTTGCTTACAGTATGCTTGTAACGTCTTGCTGAGTCAGTACATTCAGAGCAACTTGAGACAGAAGTTGAAATCAGGACTGTCATGCCAGAGCCCATCCACATAGCCACTTAAAAATCACACTTGAGAATGAGACTTTCTTTCATGAACCTGGCATCCAATATGCGTGGAGTCAGCCTTTGCACATATGTATTCACTGTCCTGGTCAACTGGTTCCCCACTATTTGCCCTAATGTACATACCTGGGATTCTGCCTCAGTTTCCCCTGGGGTTTTTAACTTTATCCCAACCCTGAGCACGTCGACTCTTTCTTGTCCCCTGTTTTTCCTGGGGTTGGGATGATGTAGGTGTAAGGAAAGAAATCTTTTCCCCTTCTAGGTTCTTTGGCTGGTCTAATAATTAAATTGACATATGACAGATTAACAGGAAAAAAAATTAATTTCATATGTACGGGATCCCCAAAGATATGAGGCTCAAAGAAGTGACCAAAGCGAGCAGTTTTTATACTTTTTGGACAAAGAAACAAAATTTGGGAAGAATTTGCAAAGCAAAGGGGTTTGGGCTTGGGGTAGCTAAGTAGTGAAGAAGTAACAAGGTTTGTTTATACAGACTTCTTAGCCCTGAACTTCCTATTCCTGGTAAGAAGGATGTCTCTTTACCCCCTGGTACAGAGAAGGTATGTTTCACATGGGAGGTCTATTTCTTGCTTTGAGGGGGACAAAGGATGGTCAGAATGTTCTTCTTGCACCTGTTATTTCTTCAGTAAGTTTAATTCACAATAATCAATATGCCAAAGTAGCATATTTTGGGATAGTATATTTTGCTCCCCTTCGTAGATAAATGCAATATGACAGAAGGTAGTGTCAGCTGTGACAAAAATGCACAATGTAGGGGCTGTGAGTTGAGTTTTATTCAGGGTCTTACTGAGGACTATATTCCAGGAGACAGCCTCTCAGATAGCTCTGAGGAACTGCTCTGAAGAGGAAGGGGGAGAAAAACAGTTTATATATGATTTTGGCTAGGGAATGTGTGCAGTCAAGCCTACAGCTCGGTAAAAGATTACGGCTCATCACAAGGAACAGATATCCCAGTTAATGATTTTGGTGCTTCTTTATGTATGGGAAGATGCAGGAATCTAGGTTCATTACAATATTTCCTGAGAAATATCGAACTATTTAAGGGGCCTGTTTTTCCGAAGCACAGAGTGCCTTATCCTGTTTTTCCTCCTGAATTCTTTTCAGGGTTCTCTGTAGGTCAGTGACTGCGGTGGCTAATGACTTGAGTCTTGCCTGTGGTGGGCAGCACTCTTTGCTTTACGGTAGGCTCCAAGTGCCTGGCTATTCTTTCTTCGGTGAATGTCTCCTAGTGAAAATGGACAATAAACCTTGAGTTAGTTCAATCTATACCCTCTCCAAACCTTTTTCATCAAGAAAACAGAGAAGCTTCAGTGTATACCTTTGAGGAAGGCTTGAAAACATTCCCTTGTCCCAAATCTGTATCACCCCGTTTGTTCCTGAGGGCGACAGTTCTGTAGTCTGCAAACGCTCTGACCCTGAGGCTAGCCAGAGTGGATTTACGGTCAAGTGTTCACTTACTTCTTCTTAGTGGCAAATCTCTTAACATCTTTCAGCCTCGTGCTTCCATGTAATAAAATATAGGGGAGAATTTTTAACTCTAATAATTGTTACTGTAGCTGAATATAAAAAATGACAGGGACTTCCCTGGTGGTCCAGTGGGTAAGACTCCACGCTCCCAGTGCAGGGGGCCCGGGTCAAACCCTGGTGGGGGAACTAGATCGCGCATGCGTGCCGCCACTAAAAAAAAAAAAAAAAAAAAAAAAAAAAAAGGATCCCGTGTGCCGCAACTAAGATCTGGTACAGCCAAATTAATTAATTAATTAATTAATATTTTAAAAAAATAATATATGAAGATAATAAATAGTAGGTATTTTTAAAGTGTTAATAGCCCTTCTCTCCTAATTCTCATCCACCTGCACGAGAGCCTTGGGAAAATCCTATTGGGGACCATGCATCATGCCCATTTTTAAATAAATGTAAAACTTTCCAATAGAGGAAAAACGAACTTGCCTATTTCTTTCCATGGCAGAGAGTATAATCAAGTTTCAGTATATGTCCTTGGTCTCACACAAAATTACAAGGCTTTCAAAAAGTAAGAAAATTTGTTTAACAAATTGGTATCCTTTTCAAGATGGTAACAAGAAGCATATTATGTGTTTCAATTTTTATAACTCTGATAGTGTCAGGCCTAGTGGATCTATTCTGGGAAATGGTTCACAGATAGTAAAAATCAACATCGATGAAACTTTCCCTCTCTTTTCGTGAAAAAAAAACAGAAACAAATTACTAAATGTTACTTCTGAGAAAATTTGGTGCTCAGTGAGGCCACCTACTGGAAGAAGACACAGGAACCTGGCGTTTCTGACACTGTATCCTTAGGAAAAAATGAAATAAGAATTGAGGTATCGCCTCACACCAGTTAGAATGGGCATCATCAGAAAATCTACAAACAACAAATGCTGGAGAGGGTGTGGAGAAAAGGGAACCCTCTTGCACTGTCGGTGGGAATGTAAGGTGATACAGCCACTATGGAGAACAGTATGGAGGTTCCTTAAACAACTAAAAATAGAATTACCATATGACCCAGCAAAATCCCACTACTGGGCATATACCCAGGGAAAACCATAATTCAAAAAGATACATGCACCCCAATGTTCATTGCAGCACTATTTACAATAGCCAGGTCACAGAAGCAACCTAAATGCCCATCGACAGATGAATGGATAAAGAAGATGTGGTACATATAAACACTGGACTATTACTCGGCCGTAAAAAGGAATGAAACTGGGTCATTTGTAGAGACGTGGATGGACCTAGAGACCGTCGTACAGAGTGAAGTAAGTCAGAAAGAGAAAAACAAATATCGTATATTAATGCATATATGTGGAATCTAGAAGAATGGTACAGATGAACCGGTTTCCAGGGTAGGGGTGGAGACATGGATATAGAGAACAAACGTATGGACACCAAGTGGGGAAAGCGGAGGGGGGGATGAATTGGGAGATTGGGATTGACATATATAAACTGATGTCTGTAGAAAACATAACTAAGAACCTGCTGTATAAAAATAAATAACTAAATAAAGTTACCAAAAAAAAGGATGGCTGCACAGTTCCAGACATCACATCCTCACACAAAAAAAAAAAAAAATCAAGGAAAAGGTAGGGATGAATGGGTCTCACTTTTCATATTTTACAGACCAAGTTACAGAGTTTGACTCAGAGAGATCTGAGTTTCCCAAGCTTGCACAGTCCAGCGTTAAGTGGAGAGATGGATTTGTGTTGCTACTTTAAATCTATTTCCTTTGACAGCCGAGATGCCCATTCAGTGGATTAGAGCGATTGCTTCTGTTAATACCTTCCCTTTACCTAGCATGCTATAGTTCACAAATGATATTTTCACAAATGTTATTCAAATTACGTCTTGTGTCTCAGTGTCCCTATTTTCATTCCCCAAGGTCACACAGCTGGTAAACAGACAGAGTTGAAAATTAAACTCAAGATGCCAAACTCTGCCTTTCATGGTAGGCTTCAGTCTTGTTGATTTCCTTAAGCCTTTTTCCTTTTGGGACCCGTGCAGAATTACCTCTAAAAAACCACGGGAAGCTGCAGTGGTAATTTGGTTTATAGCCATTCGAATCATTGTTCCACTGTCAAATGTCTACTCTGGTGGCACAACCAATTGGCATCTCTCTGGGTGGTTATAAGCACTGCTGGTAGTTAAAATACACAGAGTAAAATACATCCAGGAACAAAGAGAAAGGATAGATGGTAATGGAGATAATACATCCAAAAGGCTCTAGTCAGACTTTTTTCATGTATGGAATTTTCCCTCAAATCAAGGAAAAGATGCTTGCAGATAGAGGAGATTAGCCATCTGAAGACTGATTTACATTTGATTTTATAATTATAACCAATCTCTCCACCTTCCCCACCAGCCTCTACTCAGTCTGAGGACCCCTGGGAATTTCCTGAATATATTTTACCCTATAGAAGAATGGGAGCTGAAAAAGAGCAAACAGGATAATAAAAGCAAATAACACTAGATGTTTCTGAATCATTTAACAACTCAATAAGCACTTTCCTGTGCCTTGTCTCATTTGTCTCCTATTAACAAATCATCAAGGAAGGCAAGTCCAGTTTAATTATTAGCCCTATCTTACACACTAGTATACTGAGTTTTAGAGAATTTAAATAATTTAGACACAGAGAAGTAAGGGAGCAGCTAAATAATCTAATGGCGATGATTTCTTTACTAGGATCTTAAAATATAATGGCATGCACGTTTACATTTCTTTTTATACATAGAAGTTTATTTTTAACTCTAAAATTGACAGAAAAAGTATGGAAAGTTTGGGGCAGAAATCCCACAATTATGCAAAATATATTCATTGAGCATCTACTCTTCTATGTATCAGGCACTGGTCTAGATGTTGAGAACATAGTGATGATCCAAACAGATCAGTCCCCTGATCCCTGAAGCTCACATTCTTGAGGGATATAGAAAAACAATAAGCAACTCAACAAATACATCTATAATGGTATAGAATGTGATGGAAATGGAACGATAATAAACAGGTTAATCTAGTGGGAGACAAAAATGGATTGAGGCGGTCAGGAAAGATGTTGTTGAAGAAGTGGTAGTTAAGGTGAAATCTAGATGACAGGAAGTTTAGTATCATCTGTAGTTAGGTGTATATCATCTGTATTGCCCGGTCAAAGAATACTACTGCAAAGACTCTAAGGTTTGCATGAGCTCAGTCTGAAAGAAGTTAGAGAGTCTGAAGCAATGTGATTTCAAAACAAAGATGAATGAGAGATGAGTTCAGACAGAGACAAAAACATGCAGTCTTGGACTTTGGATTCTATCTCAAGGCCAATGGACGGTCATTGGAGAATCTTAAGCAGGAGTAATATGACCTGATTTATGTTTTAGAAGATCACATCGGCTGCTTGTGAAGAATAAATGATGGGACATATGGGGGTAAGTAGGAAGAACATTTAGATGCTCTAGCAGTGGTTCAGAAGAGAAATTGCAATGTTAGAGATTAAGGTGATGTACATAGAGATGAAGAGAATTATACTGATTCAGAGAATACAGCTGACAAGACATGCTGGTGGATCACATGTGTAGAGTGAAAGAATACCCTTAGGTCTTTAATTTGAGCAACTAGGTGGATAGTCATGCCATTCTCTGACATAGGAAGACTGGGATTGATACAGGTTGGGACAGGGGAAAATGAGAATCAATCTTTTGGTTTGGTCATGTTGTGTTTGTGATGCATGAGAAATATGCAAGTGGAGATGGCAGAGAAGTAGTTAGATGTATGAGCCTGGAGCTCAGTAAGAGGTCAAGACTGGACCCGAAATGCTGATTTGGAAATCATTACCATATGGATGATACCTAAAGCTATGATACTGGATGAACTAATTTTAGGAGAAGGGGCACAAAGAGAAGACAATAGAGCCAAGAAATGAATGCCTGGGGCACTCCACTATTTAGAGGTCAAGGAAAAGAAGAAGAGATAGCAAGGAATTAGAGAAAGAGCAGTCAGGAGGGCAGGAAGAATATCAGGGGGTGTAGTATCAGGGGGAACCCAAGGAAGAGAGTTCAAAAAGGAGCTGATGGCCAACTCTGTCAAAGACTGATGAGAAGTCGAGTAATATGAGAATAGAAAAGTTACCAAAGAATAAAATATATGAAAGCCTTGACAAGAACTGTGGGGACAGGGGCCATGGGATGTGAAAAGTTGTGCTGGGAAGAAGAGCAAAGAAATGGGCCTGTAATTATTCAAGGAAGAAGGAAACAGGAAAGCTGTTTGTTTCAGGTAGATGATTTGACCACCGCAGTAATACTCAGATTTTAGTGCATTTACTTCTCATTTTTAAAATATGTCCAAATTTTGCACCTTACTTTCCCCATGACGTATGATGGCATCAGCTTACCAAGTTATTATAGATTCTGTACACGGATAATTTTTAATGGCTATATAATGTCACATTGAACGAATTTGTGGTCGTTTGTATATTATGTGAGCATTTGTGTTACCTCTCACTTTTTGCTATTAGAAATGGACATTTTTGTGCAGAGGTCATTTCGTATATTTTGGACTGTTTCTTTAGGTCAATATCCCAGAAGTGTCTCCTGAGTCAAATTATCAAAAGGCTTTTTCAAACTGTTGTACCAATTCAAAATGTTATCCACGATATACAAGATTATTTCATTCATCTCCTTGTCATTACCATTGAGTCTAATTATTTGAGAAAGGGGTAATAAGTAATAGGTGAATCAAGCACTTTGGTATTTTACTTCTCATATCTCAGGATTATTTGCGACAGTATTTTTTCTGTTTGTTTTCTCTCTGGGACACATCTGTTTATGTTTTCTGCCTGTGTATGTATTAGGCTCTTAGCATCTTGTTTATTCTGTTTACATTATCAGTCAGAAGAGTCCCAACTTTTCATTGAATGTAGTTTCTTGAGCCTGTCATTTATCTTATTATTTTAGTTAAGCATTTTGCTTTCTTTGTCACTTAATGGAAGCTTTTAATTTTGATGTAATTAAATATGCTAATCTCATGAATGTTTATCTCAACGTGCTTTTTCTCCTTCAAAGATTGTCTGTGATAAAACCTTAACCCCAGACTTCAAGACTGTCTCCCCCTACATCCATTGGCATACGTTCGAGGAAAGCAAACTCCTTTAATAATATCGTTAATTTAGAGCGCTAGTACATATCAGTCAAGAGCAAACTGTGCCCCCAAAATAACCATCTAATAAAATTCCTTCTTGGGCCTTCCCTGGTGGCGCAGTGGTTGAGAGTCCGCCTGCCGGTGCAGGGATCACAGGTTCGTGCCCCGGTCCGGGAAGATCCCACATGCGGCGGAGCGGCTGGGCCCGTGAGCCATGGCCGCTGAACCTGCGCGTCCGGAGCCTCTGCGCCGCAACGGGAGAGGCCGCAACGGAGAGAGGCCCGCGTACCGCAAAAAAAAAAAAAAATTCCTTCTAAAAGGCAAATGTAGTAAAGTTTTGTTTTTATCCACACTCAAAACAATGTCAGACAATTCTTGGTTTATTGGGGTCAAGAACTTCCACAAAAGAAAGGATTGTGTATTAAGGATAAACACACACCAACTGGAGAAGGAGAGGGGCCCCCAGCATGTCTTTCTAGGCCCTATTGATACAGTCCCACCAAGCTCCTATTGTAGATTCTGTTAATAGCACAAGCTACAGTTGATGGAGCTCTCACCATGTTAAATACTTTGCATAGATTATCTCATTAATGCTGTCAACAGCCCTTCTAGATAATTGCTATTATCTTCATGTTATAAGCAGTGGCACAGACAGGAGTCCAGGCCAGGTGTGCATATGCCTCTCAGACTCACTCTTTAAGCCCTATGCTCTCTGCCTCTCTGAGGTCGCCCCTGCTTGAGGTTCTGGATCTCGGCGCTAAGATCTTCTCTCATTATTGGCCGTCACTCCGGGGCTCAGCTCTGACCTCTCGTCTCCAGAACTGATCACAGCCACCTTGGACTTCTGATTTTTCCCACTCTTATCTCACTCCCTGGCTCTGCCCCTTGATAGGATACAAGAAACAACCAGAGTTCTTGAGGATTCAGTATTGCTTCAGTGGAGATATTTAATACACTTAAAGATGCAGAAAATATTAGCCTGTGAATTAAAGGTATCCTGTTATGTTCAGTGTTGCTTTTGTGGCCAATGGGTGTGTGGTTAGGAGGTGTTCTTGAAATTGAAAATTGCCAAACTATGTAAGGAAACTCGAAGTCTTAAGGTTTTGTATTTTTAGAGCTGTCAGCAACTCTAGGAATCAATTTCATCTCTATTTCCAGCTCTCTATTTTAGAGATGAGTGTCAGACAGTAAAGAAACTTTCCCAAGGTCCCATACCTCCCTGTAGAGCTGGCACCAGAATCTGAGTCTTCTTCTGTTCATTAATCTGGCTGCTATCGTCTGCTGGTTTCTCCATGCAGGCAAGGAGAAAAGGAACAGAACTACAATTTATGGGGCAATTCTTATGTATCTGGCACACTATTCAGCCATTTCCATGAATCATCCTATTTAATCCTCTAAATATTATTGCTATTCTTATCTCCACAGCACAGATGAAGAAAATGAGGCAGAGAATTGAATCACTTGCACATGATCCATAAGCATTAGAGCCAGGATTTGAATCCATGCTCATGAAACTCTACACAGTAGACGCTGGCATCCCACTAAGAGCAACTAGGAAAATCACACAGAGACTTCTGGCCACACAGCTCACCCACATCAGCATGTGACTCCTTGTGCAGCTACTGATTCTCTCCCCTGCAATATTCCAGGGATGAACTGTCCTTGACGAAGCAATGAGATGCTAATGACCAAGAGCCAAAGTAGAGGCCCGCCTTCTGAAAAGGAGAAGCTGGAACAATCAAGAGGATGGTGACCACAACGATGAGTCTGGCACATGGCGGGAGCAGTTGGGTTTATTTAGTCTGAAGGGAGGCCAAGGGACTGACTTGAGAGCAGTTTTCAGACATATCAAACTTTATTAGGCTGAAGATGGTGACCAGCTGTTCCTTATCACCTCTAAGAATAACAGCAGAGGAATCTACATTAAATGCCAGAAATGGAGAAAAGGCAGAGCCTCCCATCTTCATAGCAAAGGAGGTGGACAAAGCATGGGGACGTGATGAAGTCTCGTTGGGGAGAAACATTATTCATCAAAATCTTGGAAAGGATTAGCAATAGTTCTGTGTCAGGTTGTAAAGAATTACTGATGTGATAAAGTCCCTTCCAGTCTACTCTTCTGAGAACCTATAAATTTATAAATACTAAAAAATTTTGTCAGAAATGTAATAATGATGATAAATAAAAATAAATATGATCATTATAGTGGGCAACTATTGTTTTCTTCTCAGCATCCCATCTTCCAATGAGGACATCTCTACTCCTCCTGGTTCTTTTGAGATTACTTCCTCTCCCATCTTATTCACATGCCTGATGTAGGAGGAGCTCCCATACATGAGCTCACCCTCTGAGTACATTTGATTGGTCCAGGGGTTGGGCCAATGGTCCCTTCCCTGGGATTTTTGGACTTGGAAAGGAGGGACTCATGCTATCAACACTAACCTTGGGAAATATATGAAAAGCTTGGGAGTTTTCATTTGCCATTTGCCGTACAAGGTGAATCTGAGAAATAAAGCAGGGGTGAGAGTGAAGGATACCTAGCTTCAAAAGAGAGAAAAAAAGTAGGCAAATAAATCAGATTCAAAAAGAGGAGCAAATATAATTGATCAAGGATCTTTGTATCAATACAATTCAAGTTTCTGGTTCTGACTTCTGATAAGGTACAAGCACATTCCTATCTCATGCAATCACAAGACCATTTGTAATAAATTGTACTTTGGTTAAGCCAGTTTGAGTAGGGTTTCTGTCATATAAAACCTAAGAGTGTTTGCTAATACTATAATAACAGTGATGTTGGGAATCATTACAATTGTACCTATCACCAATTTTGTGGTCAATGTTTATATTATGGTTTCTTACTTTGCATCTCTGTATTTTCATAAACATCCCCCTGTTCTTTGGATACTGTAGGTGTCATGTTGGGATAGAGGAGGCTAAATTCAATTAAAAATATCGCCATGAGACATATTGACAGGACCAGAAAAGAACAAAATGGCTCTGATTCTACCTGAAGGAAGATTCAATTATTTTTGAGGTGTAGCACACATAATCATTCTTGGCTTTTACTTTTTCATGAAACTCAACACAGCCCAGCCTCATATCTTGTTCTTCTCCCTCTTGTCAAGGCAGCTGACTCCTCAAATATTCCTAGGCCCACCTGACCTCAGGGCCTTTGCACTGAAGTACTAGGAGAATGTTTGACACTTCATGAGCACTCAATATTTCCCGGGCTACAGTGGTTTGCTGGCACTGGACATGGAGGGATGAAGGTGTGCACTGAGGTTGAAAGAAAATAATAAAAATAGCATCAAAAAGATAATTAACTTCTAGTCCTCAACAGCTAAATTGCTGAGCCCTAGCCACTCCCCAAATCTTACATGAATGAATTCGGAAGTTAAGTCCACTTGGAGCATCTCACAAATACTCCCAATGGCAGTCAGATATGCATACGTTGTCTTTCCCCTCTGCTGCCCCCAGCTTGGGATGAGTGTTAACAGGTTCCTGCAGATATATTTCCTGCTCTCCCAGCTGGGTCCCGAGAAACCTCTGCACTGGGTCAAGATGAGGGAAACGTCTCATCTGCTTGGGAATCCACTGTTACAGGCCTGCACTGCTGACTTGTGCCCTCTGAAACTTGGGTTCATTTTTTTTGACACTGGAGCTTTCTTTTTTCTTATCTCCATTAGAGCTATCTTTCCATAAGTCTGAGGAGGGAGTGTTAAAATGAGAACCGGTTACGACAGAGGAAAATTTAAGAGCTGTTAATTGGGCAGTGCTCAAAATTACTTTTCCCTTTCAACCACTGCCCAGAGCAGCCTGGGCCCCTGGATAGTTTTGACCCATGAGATCCACTCCTGAGGATACCCGGGGGGGTCGTCTTATTTCCTGGCGTTTTGAGGAGGAGGAGAAGGGGGGCATATTAACATGTGTAATGTGTCTGGCCAAACACTGGGCTAGAGGCTGTTTCCACCATTTACTTCTCACCATAACAGAGTGATGTAGCTAACACTATTCCTGTTTCTATATGGGCCAGATGATCAGAGGGCACTTCCCCAAGGCAACACAGCCAGTAAGTGACAGAGCTGGAAGCCACATCTTTGTCACTCAGATACTGAACTCACTGCATCACGCTCTCTTCCACTTTTACTGTCTTTCCCATCTGTGAGAAAACAGAGCCCTAGACCATTGCCTTGGTCCTCCAGACAACACAGGACATGAAAAGGATTAGTAGGCACCCGTTTTAAGAACTTATCTGATGCACGACAAATGAGGAAACTGAGACCTGGATAGGGGAAGTGACTTAGCTACTATAATGTGGCCGGCTAGTGTTTGAGATGGAGTCTCCTGACATTTCCATGAGGGTTTTATTTTCTCCCTAAATCACGACAATTGGTGGATTGGGGACAGCACCTGGAGAGGGCATTTGCTTGTCTCTGAAGAATCGCCAACCCTAACTTCACAGGCTGCACTGAGCCCAGGACAATAAATTATGACCCTGTGGTGAGCACCTGGCATTCTCTTTTCATCTACTGACTGCTCTGTGCAGCTTCTGGGGCTGGATCCAGCTTGCTAAATGTCTAGGGAAACTACGAAATAAGTGACTTTGAGATAAACAAGTGTTTACTTGCTCTTGAAATGACCTTAATTACACCTGTCAAAAGATTTCCACTTGAACAGATTTAACAAGGAAACTAGAGGGTGAGTGGACATTTAGAGCTCCAAATCTGAAAGGCTCAGCAATTATGTTCCTCTGGGCTCCTTTTTCAGGGCACCTGCCAGGCCCAAGTGCTGAGAGCAGCCAGTAGAAGGCTGAGCAGCAGTGCGGTCTGAGACAGACCCCACTAGGGAAAGTGGCTTCTTCATCGCAGACACTTCTTGTTTCTCCCACCCTCTGAAGGTAGGAATGCCTGAGGCTCAACCCCACAAACACAAAGTCCTGGCTACTGAAGGCACTTTGAAGGTTATCTAACGCCAAGCCCAACCCAACACTGCCCCAGCTCTACATTATCCCCAACACGACAATGCTTCGGCCTCTGCTTGAATTCCTCCAGTGACAGTGAACTCACTAGGGAACCCAATCTTCTTTAGGCAGTGATGGGCATAGAAATGAGGGCTGGACTCCGAGGTGTTAAGACCTGAGTTTAAATATGGGATTCCTGGCTGATAAACTGTGATTCTGGCCCAGTTTCTTATCTCTCCGGCCCTCGGTTTCTCTGTTTATCAAATGGAGATATTAACACAACCAGAGCTGGTGGTGATTCAGTGATAGAATATCTAGACTTGACACAGTGCTTGATATTCAGTACATGTCAAAATCAGTGCTAGTCCTTTTCTTTCTCTTCCCTTCTAATACATTTTTCTGCAATACCATGCAGTCTTGAACAATACCATGTAATTTAAATATTTAAAGTGCCACCTCTTTGGAAAGAGCCACTTTGGAAAACAGTATGGAGATTTCTCAAAAAACTAAAAATAGAAGTACCATATGACCCTGTGATTTTACTCCCGGGTATATATCCAGAAAAAAGAAAAAACAGAAACACTCATTTAAAAGATACGTGTACCCCAATGTTCATAGCAGCATTATTTACAATTGCCAAGATATGGAAACAATCTAAGTGTTCATCAACAGACAAGTGGATAAAGAAGATGTGATACACACACACACACACACACACACACACACACACAGTGGAATACTATTCAATGATTAAAAAGAACGAAATTTTGCCATTTGCAACAACATGGATGGACTTGGAGGGCATTATGCTAATAATAATAAGTCAGAGAAATGTCAGACAGAGAAAGACAAATACTGTATGATATCACTTATATGTGGAATCTAAAAAATACAACAAACTAGTGAATATAACAAAAAAGAAGCAGACACATATATAGAGAACAAACTAGTGGTTACCATCAGAGAGAGGGAGGGGGGAGGAGAAATGTAAGACTGGGGGACTGGGAGGTACAAACTATTAAGTATAAAATAGGCTACAAGGATATATTGTACAACATGGAGAATATAGCCAATATTTTATAATAACTATAAATGGAATATAACCTTTAAAAATTGTGAATCACTGTATTGTATATCTTTATATAATATTGTACAGCAACTATAGTTCAATTAAAAATTCAGAAAGAAAATAGCATCTCTCTGGAGGTTCCTTCTGAACATACAATGTTGTCTTTAATATTATCCTAATATTTTCCCTAATAGCTCCCCACACACTGAATGGGCATCTGCAACTGAATATCCCTCTGACAACTCCAGTGAGCTTGACTTGTTAGTTATCAAGCTAAACACACGTAATTACACACTCATTACACCTCTTTTTCTTTTTTTAATCCCTTTCCTCAATGCTTAGCTCTGTTATTGGGCTCATAGTTGGAGGTCTGTACATGTTTGTTGATGGAGCAGATGAATGGCACGTATATTCAGCACTAGAAATCAACAACTCCATCCTGAGCACCGTAATATTTCTGTGACAGGCACCGTATTAAGCATCAGGGAATCAATGGGTTTCACGAGACACAAAACTTACGACCTCTGAGAGGAGGAAATGTAATCATTGTTAAAATCATCACATATGCATGCAATTGTTATCTGACACGTGGAAATTGCTGTGTTCACTAAATCCTGTTTCACATTCCTCCTTCCTTGACCAGTGGAATATAGACTTCCAAGCACTTTGCAGCCTGGTAAGATCATGTGGCTATCTCTTGCCCATGAAACATGAACAGAAGTGTTGTGCATTTTTTTCAGGTTGAGCCAACTTAAAACACCAAGCAATTCTTCAGTTTTTCTATTCCTTTGCCATAATGAATTGCCAAGTCAACAGCTTGGGTCCTTGACTGAGTCTGTGGAGTAGAGTCTCCCATCCATCAATTCACACTGAATATGAGTGTATACAGGAAACAGATATATATTTGTTTATATTACTCATATTTCAAAGTTTATTTGTGACATCAATATAATCTAGCTTATCCTGACTAATGTGTTGCTCTTTTTTTTTTAACATCTCTATTGGAGTATAATTGCTTTACAATGGTGTGTTAGTTTCTGCTGTGTAACAAAGTGAATCAGCTATACATATACATATATCCCCATATCTCCTTCCTCTTGCGTCTCCCTCGCACCTTCCCTATCCTACCCCTCTAGGCGGTCACAAAGCACTGAGCTGATCTCCCTGTGCTATGTGGCTGCTTCCCACTAGCTATCTATTTTACATTTGGTAGTGTATATATGTCCATGCCACTCTCTCACTACATCCCAGGTTACCCTTCCCGCTCCTCGTGTACTCAAGTCCATTCTCTACGTCTGTGTCTTTATTCCGGTCCTGCCCCTAGGTTCTTCAGAACCTTTTTTTTTTTTTTTAGATTCCATATATATGTGTTAGTATATGGCATGTGTTTTTCTCTTTCTGACTTACTTCACTCTGTAAGACAGACTCTAGGTCCAACCACCTCACTGCAAATAACTCAATTTCTTTTCTTTCTATGGCTGAGTAATATTCCATTGTATATGTGTGCCACATCTTCTTTATCCATTCATCTGTTGATGGACAGTTAGGTTGCTTCCATGTCCTGGCTATTGTAAATATAGCTGCAATGAACATGGGGATGCATGACTCTTTTTGAATTATGGTTTTCTCAGGGTATATGCCCAGTAGTGGGATTACTGGGTCATATGGTAGTTCTATTTTTAGTTATATCTTCTTTGGAGAAATGTCTATTTAGTTCTTCTGCCCATTTTTGGATTGGGTTGTTTGTGTTTTTTTGATATTGTGCTGCATGAGCTGCTTCTACGATTTGGAGATTAATCCTTTGTCAGTTGCTTCATTTGCAAATATTTTCTCCCACTGTGTCAATTTACATTCCCACCAACTGTGGAAGAGGGTTCCCTTTTCTCCACACCCTCTCCAGCATTTGTTGTTTGTAGGGTTTTTGATGATGGCCATTCTGACTGGTGTGAGGTGATACCTCATTGTAGTTTTGATTTGCATTTCTCTAATGATTAGTGATGTTGAGCATCCTTTCATGTGTTTGTTGGCAATCTGTATATCTTCTTTGGAGAAATGTCTATTTAGGTCTTCAGCCCATTTTTGGATTGGGTTGTTTGTTTTTCTGATATTGAGCTGCATGAGCTGCTTATAAATTTTGGAGATTAAGCCTTTGTCAGTTGCTTCATGGGCAAATATTTTCTCCCATTCTGAGGATTGTCTTTTCATCTTGCTTTTGGTTTCCTTTGCTCTGCAAAAGCTTTTAAGTTTCATT
>NC_041228.1:9210204-9229191 GCF_002837175.3 Physeter macrocephalus
CCATACTGTCTTGATTACTGTAGCTTTGTAGTATAGTCTGAAGTCCAGGAGCCTGATTCCTCCAGCTCCGTTTTTTCTTTCTCAATATTGTTTTGGCTTTTCAGGGTCTTTTGTGTTTCCATACAAATTGTGAAATTTTTTGTTCTAGTTCTGTGAAAAATGCCATTGGTAGTTTGATAGGGATTGCATTGAATCTGTAGACTGCTTTGGGTAGTATAATAATTTTCACAAGGTTGATTCTTCCAATCCAAGAACATGGGATACCTCTCCATCTGTTTGTATCATCTTTAATTTCTTACATCAGTGTCTTACAGTTGTCTGCATACAGGTCTTTTGTATCCTTAGGTAGGTTTATTCCCAGGTACTTTATTCTTTTTGTTGCAATGGTAAAAGGGAGTGTTTCCTTAATTTCTCTTTCAGAATTTTCATCATTACTGTATAGGAATGCAAGAGATTTCTGTGCATTAATTTTGTATCCTGCTACTCTACGAAATTCACTGACTAGCTCTAGTAGTCTCCTGGTAGCATCTTTATATGCATTAATTTTGTATCCTGTTACTTTACAAAATTCATTGATTAACTCTAGTAGTTTTCTGGTAGCATCGTTAGGATCTCTATGTATAGTATCATGTCATCTGCAAACAGAGGAAGCTTTACTCTTCTTTTCCCCACTTGGATTCCTTTTATTTCTTTTTATTCTCTGATTGCTGTGGCTAAAACTTCCAAAACTATGTTAAATAATAGTGGCGAGAGTGGGCAACCTTGTCTTGTTCCTGATCTTAGTGGAAATGGTTTCAGTTTTTCACCATTGAGAACAATGTTGGCTGTCGGTTTGTCATATATGGCTTTTATTATGTTGAGGTAAGTTCCCTCTATGCCTACTTTCTGGAGGGTTTTTACCATGAATGGGTGTTGAATTTTGTCAAAAGCTTTTTCTGCATCTATTGAGATGATCATATGATGTTTCTCCTTCAGTTTGTTAATATCATTTATCACACTGGTTGATTTGCCTATATTGAAGAATCTGCATTCCTGGGATAAACCCCACTTGAGCATGGTGTATGATCCTCTTAATGTACTACTGGATTCTGTTTGCTAGTATTTTGTTGAGGACTTTTGCATCTATGTTCATCAGTGATATTGGACTGTAGCTTTCTTTTTTGGTGACATCTTTGCCTGGTTTTGGTATCAGGGTGATGGTAGCCTTGTAGAATGAGTTTGGGAGTGTTCCTCCCTCTGCTATATTTTGGAAAGAGTTTGAGAGAATAGGTGTTAGCTCTTCTCTAAATGCTTGTTATTATCCTGTGAAGCCATCTGGTCCTGGACTTTTGTTGGTTGCAAGATTTTTAATCACAGTTTCAATTTCGGTGCTTGTGATTGGTCTGAATTTTGTTTATCTTCTCATAGAACCTGCTTTTAGTTTTATTGATCTTTGCTATCGTTTCCTTCATTTTTTTTCATTTTTTTTTGATCAGATCTTTTTGACTTCTTCCCTTCTGCTAACTTTGGGTTTTTTTGGTTCTTCTTTTTCTAGTTTCTTTAGGTGTAAGGTTAGGTTGTTTATTTGAGATGTTTCTCAAAAATATATATATATATTTATATATATAAAGGAGGAAGAGAGCAATCAAATCAATAAACAATTCTACCAATGATAATAAACTCTAAATTCTAAACTAAGATAAACATAAAACCAGAAACAAATTAGAGGCAGAAAGCAAACCCAAAGTCTACATTTGCTCCCAATGTCCACTGCCTCAATTTTGGGATGATTCATTGTCCATTTAGGTATTCCACAGATGCAGGGTACATCAAGTTGATAGTGGAGATTTAATCCGCTCCCTGCCGGAAGGGGAGGCGTGGACAGTGACCTGTGCTTGCACACAGGCTTCTTGGTGGCTGCAGCAGCATCCTTAGCATCTCATGCCTGTCTCTGGTGTCTGCGCTGATAGCCACGCCTCGTGCCCGTCTCTGGAGCTCATTTAGGCGGTGCTCTGAATCCCCTCTCCTCGTGCACCCCGAAACAATGGTCCCTTGCCTCTTAGGCAGGTCCAGACTTTTTCCCGGACTCCCTCTAGTCTAGCTGTTACACACTAGCTCCCTTCAGGCTCTGTTCATGCAGCCAACCCCAGTCCTCTCCCTGGGGTCTGACGTCCAAAGCCGGAGCCTCAGCTCCCAGCCCCCGCCCTTCCCAGCGGGTGAGCAGACAAGCCTCTCAGGCTGGTGAGTGCCGGTCGGCACCGATCCTCTGTGCAGGGATCTCTCCACTTTGCCCTCCGCACCCCCGTGGCTGCGCTCTCCTCCGTGGCTCTGAAGCTTCCCCCCTCCACCCACCACCCCCGTCTCCGCCAGTGAAGAGGTTTCCTAGTGTGTGGAAACTTTTCCTCCTTCACGGCTCCCTGCCAGAGGTGCAGGTCCCGTCCCTATTCTTCTGCCTCTGTTTTTTCTTCTTCTTTTGCCCTACCCAGGTACGTGGGGAGTTTCTTGACCTTTGGGAGGTCTGAGGTCTTCTGCCAGTGTTCAGTAGGTTCTGTAGGAGTTGTTCCTCATGTAGATGTATTCCTGATGTATTTGTGGGGAGGAAGGTGATCTCCAAGTCTTACTCCTCCGCCATCTTGAAGGTCTCTCTAATGTGGTGCTCTTTAAGTAATTATAAAAAGGTTAGAATTGAAGGTAAGTGAAAGAAAACATATGTTATTGAAGGAAAAAATACACACATTAGAAAATTTTCCTTCCAAAATGTCACTATTTATCTGAATTTTTGTAACTAAATTTTGCTCTTTTATAACTCAGGTTGGTGGTTAAAAGGCCAGGCCCCATAGCAAGGGCCCAGCAATCACAGCCACTAATAAATAGCCAGTTAAAACCACGTAACATTTATTTCCCAGGAAACCCAGCATGAAAAATTTTCTTATTGGTGTAGGTTTATAGTCCCTTTTAACTTCTTAGACTAACCATTGGGCCTCTTTGACTTCTGCCACATATCATGAGCAATTTCATCTCTCTTTTCTGACCTCTCATGTGATTATTGGCTTTAATTTGGATTTATTTCTAAGCACTTCTTTGGAGCTGAAATTTTAGGGCACATTAAAATATTTTTGTAGTGTGATAGGGCACAGAAAAAAGCAAACACATATACCAAGCTCCCATATCAATTAATTTGCCCCTTTTTAAATTTAATCCTTCCTCCTGCCAATGAGGGAAATGTCATAGCCCCTGATATACCTACAAAGACATTGAGACTGGTTGCATTTAAGTGACTGATTGAGGTGACACAGGAAGCAAACCTCTGAGCCATTACTCCAGCCTATAAATGTCTGATTCCAGAGCCTGCAAGCCAGGGATCAAGATTCCCATTCTTATTCCTGGCTTTGCCTCTACCCAGCTATCATCAGGGATAAGAATCCACTCATTCAGCCATGGAACAATCATCGATTGAGTGCTTGAAATTTTTCAAAATACTTTAGACTTTGCAACTCACTTTTAATTTTTTTCCTTTTATTTGATCTTAACAATCATCCCTTGAATTCACTTAGTGTGTAGCTTACAATTTTAGGAGGCAAATTGCCTGGCCTTGTAACTTACGAACTGTGAGGGTCAGGCACATTTCAGCAACCCCTTTGAACCTTGATTTTCCCTTCTGTACAATGGGGGAGGGGGCATTCGTTGTATCAACATCATAGGGTTGGTTTAAAATATGGAAAATAGCAATGCTTTAAATGAGAAAACATTAGCAAGTCTTAGTTTTGCCAGGTATTTTGGGCATCCATTTCCTTTATCAGAGCCTCAGCACTGAGTCAAGTGGAAGAAATTAGGAACATACTGACTTAGTTCCAAACAACTGATGTTTTAGAAATTAAGTGGAAAACACTGTGGTGAGAAATTGTTTCTAAGGTATTAATGTATTCCAAATATTTGGAGAAATGTTGAAATTCAGAAAGCAGGAGTGGAGCCATCCTTCTCCTCTAAGCAAAAGCTTTGGCTTCTGAAAATCATTATTGAAATTGATTTTCATTTCCTTATTGAAAATTCACTGAATTTAGAAAATGAATAAAAATAGGAAACAACTCTTTTGTGGAACTTTTAATTGCCACTTACATAGATTGTCTGAGGGTCACATGAAGTAATTGAAGGAAAATTTCATTTGTATGTGTGTCATAAGCACCCAATTATTATTAACCACTATTAATTAGATTGTTGGTTTATCATCTCTAATCCAAACACTTGAGCCCAAATATGTGGCCTATTGGGGGCTTTTTCTTCTAAATCTGTACCTGTTGAGACTGGCGTGTGGATCTCCTTTTGGTAGGAAGTTCTGTTCCCTGTTTGAGGCTTCCCCTGTTGTTCAAAGAAAGGCTACGTCCTATGTCCCCCCCACCAGTTATCTTACTGCTGTAGTACATTAGGGGTAGGTATTACTACTGAACCATTTCACACTCTATCGCTAGGGCTACAGTCTCATGCAATATATTCTCATTTAATCATCTCAATGTTATTTTTGCAATACCTGATAATTTGGGCACTTAGATTATGCATGTTTGGCTACTGTGCATGTATAGGCAAAAGAAGAATGGACAACAAAGTGCAGCCAGTGCAAAACCCCATGAGAGCGTATTGGTGGGAGTCTGGCCCTAAACCGTGAGGTTTCTCCCCAGGGAGAGAATCACGACACAGAGAGAATCAGTGGCTTGCCACCAGTTTCCTTTATTGGCTGCATGACCTTTGCTCTTGGAAATGAAGGTGACAGACTCCTAGTGACCTTGAGTCTGGGAACTAGAGAACAGGAGAGAGCTGCAGTATTGCAGCAAGGCGTCCTTGAGGAAAAGCACTGTCTGGGCATATTAATAGTTATCACTGGGCAAGGAGAAATGGAGAAAGGAAAAGAAAGAGGAAGGAAAGAGAGAGGGAGACATTATTGAATCATTACTCCGTACCAGACACTCTTAAGTTAGTTCATTTGATATTCATGACAGACTCATAATGTAGATATTATCTCCATTTTACTTACAGATACTTAGGTTCAAAGAGTAACTCGATCACATAGCTACCACATAGAAGAGTTGGATGCAAATACAGGGCACTATGGGTTCAAATAATAAAATAAAGAATTATTATTAATATTTGAGAGCACGCGCAATGTGAAAGACTCTGGATATTTAATTCACGTTTAAGGTTTATAACCACATAGAAAAGTAGGAATTGAAATCCCTCCTTTATGGTGAGAAATATGAGATGCAGAGGGCTTGCCAAGCTTTGTCAAGGTCACACAATTGTAAGTGATGCTCCCAGGATTTGAAAGCTGGTATCCCTGACTCCAAAGCATACGCACCTTTCACCCAGTACTCCCACCCTTGCACTTACTCTATTTCAACAGGCAAATTGTCATTTAAGACCATGGCTCTCCTTTCTGAAATTGCGAGTACTTCTGGCAACTTGGAACGCTTAAAGTCAATGCCCCAGCCATGTGTGTGACTTCAAAACATTTCTATTATTAAGGATATCATAATTTTCTCCATAGCACTACTCCCTTAAGTTCTAGCGCTTGTGAGTGAATAAAGATTAAAGCCACTTGGAAAGAACAAAGTGGCATATCAGAACAGAGCAACTTCTTTCTCAAAGTGTAATTTTGAAAAAGCAAACTGGCATTAAATACCAAGAATGCAAGAATTATAAAGTCTAACTCACCCAGAATGTGAGATGGAGATTTGGAAAACGTATAATGGATGTACTCATGTTCCCATGGTGGGAAGTGGAAGAAAGGGAACAAGGACTGTTCTCCGTGGTGTTCACCATCGATGACACATTTACCACACCTCTGCACTTGGCAAGCTTAACTATAAAGATAACAACACTTTTATATGATGCGCATACCATGCCCCAGACAATATACTAAGTGCTTTACATACTTCATCTCATTTAACACTTACGATACCCGAGGAGAAAACTGATACCCAATGAAGTTAACTCCTTTCTCTCACAGCTGATTAAGTGACAGGGCTGGGATTTGAACTTGAGCCTTCCTGACATTAGAGTTCTGCACTCAAAACTCACATGTCCCATTAAACAAGTCACCTAAGGATCATTCACGGACATTTGTTTTCCACAGTCCTCTGATCTATTCGTTTCACTATTAAAAGCATCATGAGTATATTCCTGAGTGAGGCAAGGGAAGAACTATGAAAAAGCAAAGTGTGTATGAAAAATAATCTACATCAAGCAAGTCACCTCCTTCCCCAGGACATCAACCCTCCCATGTGTACAAGGGGATTTCACAAGAAATTTGCTAAGGTCTTCCTCAAGGAAATGTGCTTGAGAGGCACGCAGGTGAGGGAACGTGGGCACCAATGCTAAGTCTCCTGTGAATGAGCTCTCTCCCAGCTCTGTCATTCGAGCTCTGTGTGTCTCTCTGGGTCTTCGTTTCCTCAACTATTTTATTTTATTTCATTTCATTTCTTTTTTTTTTATTTTTTGGCTGTGTGTCTTGTGGGATTTTAGTTCCCCAACCAGGGATCGAACCTGGGCCCTCGGCAGTAAGAGCACAGAGTCCTAACCACTGGACTGCCAGGGAATTTCCTGTTTCCTCAACTTTAAAATAAGAATACAAGTACCTACCCTGAGAATTACTGTGAAGTGAACTTAATAAAAAATGTGTTGAAAATGCCCAGCGAAACTCCTGGAAAATATGATCAATCTACCTGGTTTTATTGTCTTTCCCTCAAAACAAGAAGCTTGTGAGAGCAAGAAGAATGAAGAGGGAGAAGGCAAATTCTTGGGATGTGAGTGTATAATGAATTACCGTGAACTTAATAAAAAATGTGTTGAAAATGCCCAGCGAAACTCCTGGAAAATATGATCAATCTACCTGGTTTTATTGTCTTTCCCTCAAAACAAGAAGCTTGTGAGAGCAAGAAGAATGAAGAGGGAGAAGGCAAATTCTTGGGATGTGAGTGTATAATGTAGATCACTGGCACATTAAAATGGAACCGGGGACTTCCCTGATGGTGCAGTGGTTAAGACTCCATCTTCCACGGCAGCGGGTGCGGGGTTCAATCCTTAGTCGGGAAAATAAGATCCCACGTGCCACGCGGCCAAAAAATAATTAATTAATTAATTAATTAAATGGAACCAGTCTTCTACTCCTCGTTCTTATTTCTTTTTTCTCTAATAAGCAGGATGAAAAGGAAATAAATCTAAGAATGAGAATGTGACTTGAGTTAGAAAAAGAAAAGTAGATCTGAGGGAAGATTATGAAGAAAGCCTTGATCTTTTCCCTCCCATTTTGCACCCAGCTGCCCTCCAACCCTACTCATGTTTAGTCTAATTATTCATTGAAGAAATATCAACCGGGAACTTACCAAGTGCCAGGTCTCAGACTTGGTGTCGAGCATAAAAGGGAACTTAGACACAGCTCCTGCCCTCCCGTCAAGGTCCTAAAAGGTAGAAAAGGAATATGAGCAAAACAAATGTTCATTTTAATGCAGTGTAAAACCGTGCTCATACAACAAAAGTACAACCCGCACACAGCCTGTATATGAGGCGTCACCAGGAGCGATGAAAGGACATGTAAGCTGAGACATGAAGGTGCCTTTTCTTGAATTAACAATGGAAAATGGACACTGAGGATCTGATGCTTTGGCTTAAGAACCGGATGAATGGATGGGAGAGGCTTCCATGTCTGGGCAGAGTTCTGGGTCTTCAATTCAGGGTCCTGGGGAGTTCCAGATGTAATATGATGTGGTCAGAATCAACTGCTAGAGCACCATGTGCAAAGTGTGCATAGCAGGTGGCGTGTGTGCGTGCGTGTGCATGCTCATGCATACACCTGTGTGAATGTGAGAGCAGTGTCCATGTGTGTGGCATACCTGGTAATAATTTTCTATTGGGAGATCACTGCTGCTTTGGACTCTCACTTACTTACTTGCTTTGCTCACTTGTTTTCTCAGACAATCTATTCCCATTCCGTTTGTACTTGGGCACTTTTTGCCCCTTAAGAGTACTTTGCTCTTCCCTTCTCCTGGAGATCCCCTTATTTATCTCTGTGGATACCAGCACCTTTGTTTTGGCACACATTTTCAAAATCCATGTTCTAGCATCCAGTCCAATTTTACTACAGATTTCTTATTCCTCCCTTTGAATGCCATCTCAGGCAACTTCTTTTCTTCCCGAAACTGCCCACAAAGGCTGAAATGGGAGAAGATTCATCAAGAAGAAATGTCAGTGATTAATAGGCACAACTGGAAAGGTTACATTAAACACCTTCTTTTGTATAGTTCACAAAGACCCAGGCAGCTCGGGGAAAGGGAAAAAGGCCCAAGGAAAAATGGCCAGGAATCTCAGGCAGAGCCTATCTTACCTGGAAGACACCCCAAAGCCAATTAGGAATGATACCTTCTCCTCTACAGGTTAGAAAAATAACACTGTTTTTAACTACACACACACGTATATACACACATACATATCTATATTTCATTTTTACTAAAGTAATGCGTTATGAGGCTTAAATACACACACACACACACACACACACACACACACACACACACACACGCACACCTGTGGTTGAGAACAGTGAGCAAGAGCTCTTTGCCCCACACTTTTCACCACCCCCCACCCAGCTCCACATAAATAAGCACTTTGAATTACTTTACCTTTCTATATACATATATATTTTTTTTAATCGTTAGCTGTCTTCAGATATGCCTATACTGTTGTTACCATTTTGAGACACATTCAGTTGACTTTGAACTCTAAGCCATTTCCATCCCACCTGCTCTCCCTCTTTACTGGGTATCAGACTCCCCCCACCTCCCCTGGCCCCTTTTCTCCCCCTTTCCTTTCACAGCCATTTCTCCTAATTAGATTCTCACATTTGGAATCGCATTTTGGCATCTACTTCTCAGAAGACCCGGATTAACATAGTCTCTCATAAATCCTTCTGTGGCTGCTACAGGATGAAGTTCAAATTCCTCAGCAGAGCGTACACAGCCCTATCAGATTTATTACTAGTCAAGGGCATTTCAAGCTGCATCCCTTTACACGTGAAGACAGACACCCAGCTGGCCGTGACCCCTTCCTTCCTCTTCTGTCTTCTGCACATGAAATTTTTTCTCATTTCTGGAATTACCTCCCTTCTCTTGCCTAGTGGAAAAACTCCTGATTATTCAAGCATTTGCTCAACCACTCTCTCCTACCCTCCACCTCGGTTTCAACCTGTGAGACCTTACACAGAGAACTTAAAGTTGCACAGATTTCTGACCTACAGAACTCAAAGCTAATAAGTGGGTGAGCTTTACACTGTTCACATGTTTCTATGCAACAATAGAAAACTGGTACATTACAGCACCATAACTTAGCTCACCCAAACTGACACACAATTCAAATTTGTGGTGAGGACCATTCTACTGTGAATTTTTTTGAAAGCAGAAATTGTTCCTTAAAGGCTTTGCTTGTGCAGAGCCTAGAAGAGTGGCTGACACATGATTTAATCAGACTGAGAAAACAAGATTGATGTAATGTCTTGAACAACACACCTGACATGTACTTAATAAAAAACGTTTTTTAAAAAAATCATGTTATAACTATGACTCATGTATAAATTGAAAAGTCTATCACAGCTTTGAAAAACTGTTAGAGGTGATTACTCTTTTCTTCATTACCTCTAAATCACATAGTAGCATCTGAATAAATAAAGGGGGAATAAGAAAGGCCTTATCCTTGGGAGTGCTAGATCACTTACGTTTTCACTTCCTCAAGATTTCCCTGAATCTTCAGACTGATTGGGAATCTTCCTGCTATATTTGTTCACAGCTTTCTCTATTTCTGTTTCAAGAAATTTTCTCAACTATAACTAGATAATTATTTGTATAATTGATTGCTTAAAATCTGGCTATTCTCTCTGAGGACAGAAACCATGCTTGGTTGATTGGAGTTTTTCTCTATGAACTTGCAGAGCTCCTGACGTAAAATAAATGTCCGATGCAAAATTCCAACAGAAAGAAAGAACAAACCAGAAGTTAACAGAGTCAATGTGCAGTAATGTAAATACTACACAGGGCAGGACTTATTGTTCCAAGAGTATGGACACAGAGGAACACTGGCCTGCATGCTAGGGACATGGCATTAGGTCGTCATTCTGGGAAAGGGGTCTAGCAAAAGGAAGTTGTGTTTCTAGAGCTCCAATCCAGTGAGATGGGATTCAGAGGGACTGAAGGACAAACAGGAAATATTCAGATGGTAATTCTGTCCTTTAGATTGGACTCACACAGTCAGAGTTGTGGGGAGACTGGTTGGGAACCAGGGGGGCTCCCAGGACAACGCATTCCAGAGAATCTGGTGTCAAGTCTAGTTGATATCTATACCCTAGCACCAGAAAAGCTAATCCTTGTGGAAAAAAGGGATCTAGTGCGGGTCTGGGGAAGGGAATTGATTCTAAAACCCATAAGATGCTTGATAACTGTAGACAACACTTACTGTTGTCATATGGATTCTGTCCTAGGAACTGTTGAAGCACTTCAGGATGTATTGCCACAGTTTATTTGCAGAGCAACTCCTAGGGGTAAGTGCTAATATTGTCTCCATTTTAGAGAATAGAACCTGAAGCACAGATTCTTAAGGTCATAAAGCCAGTCCCAAGGTCATAAGGCCAATCAGTGGTCGAACGTGGTAATCTGAGCTCTGAGGCCACACTCTAATATCTTGGCAATGAGAGGTGGTGGAAAGGGTGTGTACGTTGGAGGCTAGCGATGGAGATTCAAATCTGGCCCTTCCATTTTGTCCCTGGACCAATTTGAGCAAGTTTATTAATTTCTCTGAGCTTCAGTGTGCTTTTCTACAAAGTAGACCCAGTTACACTTACCTCCAGGAGTGGTATGAGGGTTATATAATGATAATCACGGCAAGTGTCAGAGTAGATTTCAATACATATTACATACCCTTTTATCTTCTGCCTCTTTTGTAACAGCAGAAGCGGCCTTTATCTGCATGTGAAGATCCTCAGAACTTGCCCCAGCTGGGAAGGTCAGAGAAAGAGGTGAGAGAATCAAGACTTGCCTGCCTTACTATTTCCGTGCTGTGTGATCGCAGCGGAATGAAGATAATAGTGCTTAGCTTACAGGGTTTTTATGAAGATCAAATGAGATCATTTTTGGGAGAGTGCTCTACAAATATAATGTAAGGGCACGTCAGGTATTATTATTCATACCATTCTGTCTCATTCAACAGAATAAACGCAGGCAGAATCCCAAAGCCTAAGTATTGTTAGGAGACAGATTTGTGTTTTCAATTGTTCTTCTTGGAAATTGTAAAAGTAGGTTCAGCCTGAATAAGTTTTGAAGCGATTTCAATTTCCCTTTAAATTCGGAGATGCCGAAACCCTGTGATTTAGGCTCCCAGGAAATACCATTGGAGCTATCTACCTGCTCTCCGTCTTTTTTTTTTTTAACATCTTTATTGGAGTATGATTGCTTTACAATGGTGTGTTAGTTTCTGCTTTATAACAAAGTGGATCAGTTATGCATATACGTATGTCCCCATATCTCTTCCCTCTTGCGTCTCCCTCGTCACAGCTTACCCTTCCCCCTCCCCATATCCTCAAGTCCATCAGAAGGAGAAAAACAAATACCGTATGCTAACACATATATATGGAATCTAAGAAAAAAAAATGTCATGAAGAGACTAAGGGTAGGACGGGAATAAAACACAGACCTGCTCTCAGTCTTGATAATCAAGTACATTAGTACTTAGCTGAAACTGAGGAAGTAATGTCCTCAGTCATGGTTAAGTCTTTAAGCATGACAGGCAAATTTAGCTATTGAGGAATCGCTGCGGTTTGAAGGTCCAAATTCATTAGCATGGTTTCCAAGGCTCTTCAAGGTCTGAAACCTATTTTATCACCATCCTTTTGCCTTTCTCCTCCGACTTCCAATCTCAGCTCTATTTCCCCTGATCTACTCACTGCTCAATTAATACATCATTAAATTCCATACCTCGGTGCTTTTATTATACGTTTCCCTCTATCTAGAATGTCTTTCTCTCCCCAGCCTTCCACCATCACATACAGACTTCTGTGTTTATGCTGCAATCTCACTTGTCCTTTAGATATAACTCAAACCCTCCCTAACTATGAAGTCTTCCGGCTCTGTCTTACTTTCAACCAGAATTTATGTCTTCCTCCCCTATGTTTTTCTTGAAGTCATTTATGCATCCTTGTATCCATCCCTCCTTTTCTCCATCCTTCCCTTCCTCCCTCTTTCCCTCCCTTCATTCCTCCCTCCTTCTATCCTTCTCTCCATCCATCCATCACCCAACATTCTAGGCACTGCCCAAAATTTTAAGGCTCTAAAAAGGGTAAAAACAAACAAACAAGCAAACAAAAACAGTAGGACCCATCCTTCAAATACCCCTTTATTTAATGTTGAAAAATTATAAAGTATTGTGGTTGTAGTGAATAAGTGAGGTGATGGTGACAGCTGAGATTGAAAAATGGTTTGTCATGGGTAAGTCAAAGAAGACTTCAGGTGGGAGGTGATATCCACACTTACTCATCTTGAAGGGTTAGTTAGAAATTGCCATATGGAGCACTGAATTGCAGTGATTTTCATACTGTCATACATTAACTTGTGCATGTAGCTTCCTACCTCTGTTATTCTGGGGGTCATTTGGGCCCATAAATCCTTTGCTGTTATTTATTCTTCGTCCTTTGAGGAATGCCTGGCACACTGAAATGAATGAATGGATGTATAGATGGTGATGGTTTAGGAAAAAGAAAATATTTTCCTTTTTTTGACTTAAAGGAGTTCACGATGGCAAGACAGGAGGAAATCATAGCCTTCATAGCCTTAGAGATGAGGCTGTGAAGGCAAATTTTATGCTACATTGTGAAGCAATACTAATTCTCATTAAGCACTTCATACGTTCCAGATCGTAGCTGAATATTTTCTCAGCATTATTGTAATCAATCTACAAAACAATCTTGCAATGTGGGTGTTGCTAT
The DNA here is from genome assembly GCF_002837175.3 of Physeter macrocephalus. Classification (NCBI taxonomy): domain Eukaryota; kingdom Metazoa; phylum Chordata; class Mammalia; order Artiodactyla; family Physeteridae; genus Physeter; species Physeter macrocephalus. Next base: position 9,223,193 of record NC_041228.1, read on the forward strand.
CTCTGTTTTAGGAATGAAAAAAAAACTGGCACCCACAGGGGTAAAGCAACTTGTCCCAGGTCATGTAGTTGTGACTCAGCTAAGATTCAGCTTCAGCTCTGGTTCCAAAGCCCAAGTTCTTAGCCACTGCATGATATTATCATCCATGTTGGTCCATCTTCTTCGAGGCTTTTGGGGGCCAGCCTAGAGCATCATGGGGGACGTTCCACCATCACATCAAAGCCAAGTCCATACCACGTCCTCTACCTAAAACTTCAGTTCAACCTTAAGGAACACTGTGAACTGCATCACCTGAATCGCTCTACTTGGTACATAAAATCTCTTCTCTGGGATTTCGACTCATAGCATAGTAATGGATGAAATATTCTATATTACATTGTGGTTAATCATTGTCTTTGATAATACCCCAGGCTTGAAATACCAGCTCTGCCATGCCCCAAAGCTCTCAGACAGGTGCTCTGTGACCACCTAGAGGGGTGGGATAGGGAGGGTGGGAGGGAGGGAGACACAAGAGGGAGGAGATATGGGGATGTGTGTATATGTATAGCTGATTCACTTTGTTATAAAGCAGAAACTAACACACCATTGTAAAGCAATTATATGCCACTAAAGATGTCAAAAACAATCAAACAAATGAACAAACAAAAGCCTATTCAATTTAGCTCAGCCTATGTTTCATCATGTATAATAATAGTATAATGACACTTAATGTGTCAAAATTAAATAACATATATTAAATGCTTAGCATGGTACTTAATGGTAAACGCTTAATAAATATTGGTTAGGGCTTCCCTGGTGGCGCAGTGGTTGAGAATCTGCCTGCCAATGCAGGGGACACGGGTTCGGGCCCTGGTCTGGGAAGATCCCACATGCCGCGGAGCAACTAAGCCCGTGAACCACAACTACTGAGCCTGCGCGTCTGGAGCCTGTGCTCCGCAACAAGAGAGGCCGCGACAGTGAGAGGCCCGCGCACCGCGATGAAGAGTGGCCCTCGCTCGCCGCAACTAGAGAAAGCCCTCGCGCGGAAACGAAGACCCAACACAGCCAAAAATAAATAAATAATTAAAAAAAAAATTTTTTTTAATAAACAAATAAATATTGGTTAGCACTCAATATTATTAACTGATATACATATAATATTTATATTATATACAAATATATAATACCAAAACTATAGAATGCTACGTGTTATGCATTATAGGTTATAAATTATATATAATATGTTGCATATTATATATATATATTTAAATGTTTTCCCTTTTGCTTCCATCTCGTCTTTTAGAAACTGCAATATTTAAATGTCTTCCCTTTTGCTTCCATCTCGTCTTTTAGAAACTGCAGTACAATATATTTATTATGAGCGCAGGTTTTGGAGTCTGACTTCATTCAGTTGAATCCTGTTTTTTTATTTATTAGCTATGTGACCTTAGGCAAGTCATTCAACATTCATAAGAATGATAATACTAGTCCATTTCATTGGGTGTTTTGAGGATTAAATGAGGCACAAATCACTAAGCAAAGTGTTTGACAAATCGTAAGCACTTAATAAATAGTGTTGTTATTATTACCATTAGCATTATCACCACTATTAAATATTAATTGTTAATTCAATAAACTTAATAATTTTATTATTTATAATTAAATATAAATATTAAACATTTTAATATCTAAATATAAAAAGGTATTTCTTACAAAATGTGCTAGAGCACATATATATATGTTACCCAGATATGCAGCCCGAACATAGACACGTAGGGTTCCTGAATGACTTTTGCACAAATCAATTCTTTCACAATAATTGCACTTTATTTCATTTCTTCATTGTTATAAGCTTTGATATTTGTGCCTTGTCTTTTCTTTCAAATTTTCATAGTTCCACTGACTTCCTTCTTCTTTCTTTATGGTCACTATGTATGTATGTATTTATTCCTTGTAGTGGGAAAATTTGTGCATTTTTGAAAACCTATGCATTGTATCTGGTAGGGAAGTACATGTTGGATGAAGGGAGAGAAGGGTTGATCAACAGTGTAAGTCTCCTGAGAAGATGAGAGGCTTTTGCCAGGAAGAAGAATGGAGATTCTGTTATCGTGAGGAAAAGCGGAACAGGATAGACAGAGATGTAGGTGAGAGTGAGGCGACTTAAGTGTCATGCTCACTAATCAGCATTTTATCTTGCAGGTTAAAGGCAGACAATAATATTCTCAAATTCGTTTTCTCTACTGGAGCCAAGGTCATGGTGGTGGAGAAGTCAAGACAGGGAGTGAGAGGTTAGGAGTCTCTGCAGCTTGATAACTAACCATCTGCAGTTGGCGGAGCGGAGGAAGGGGAAGCAGTTGAGATTGCCCTAGTCTAGGTCCTGCTTTGGGCAGTGGCCGATGGCCATGTCAGAATGAACAACACTGTGATGAGGAAGATGGATGGGTTGCCTGGGAGACACCCAGTTAGGGATGTGCACCTAAAAGCAGTTCCATGGGTGGGTCTGGAGTTAAGAAGGGTCTGGCCTTGATATAAATACTTAGGTGTAATTAGTAAATAGATGGTCATTAAAGCCATGTGACTGATGGAGTAACCCAGAGAGAGGACAGAGAATGCAGAGAGAAGAGGAAACTTGGCGTGTATAAATGACGATGGGAAGGGACCAGAAGAGGTGAAGAAGTTGAGGATAAACAAGGATCATAAGAATATCACTCAGCCATAAAAAAGAATGAAATAATGCCATTTGCAGAAACGTGGATGGACCTAGAGATTATCATACTAAGGGATATAAGTCAGACAGAGAAACACAAATTTATGATATCACTTATATGTGGAATCTAAAAAAAAAAGATACAAATGGACTTATTTACAAAACAGAAACAGACTCACAGACATAGAAAACAAACTGATGGTTACCAAAGGAGAAAGCGGGGAGGGGGAGGGATAAATCAAGAGTTTGAGATTAACAAATACATACTACTATATATAAAATAGATAAACAAAAAAGACCTTCTGTGTAGCATATGGAACTGTATTCAGTATCTTGTAACAACTTATGATGGAAAAGAATCTGAAAAAGAATATATATATATATATATATACATATATGTATACATATGTGGATCACTTTGTTATACACCTGAAACTAACACAACATTGTAAATCAACTATATTTCAATTTTTAAAAATTAATTAAAAAATTAAAAAGGAGCTGATGATAAAGGAAAACAAACAGGGATAGTGGGGTCAAATCACTGAAGCAAGGTCCCTAAGAAGGGGCTAAAATCCAGAAGGTAAGGAGCAGATTAGCTTTAGATAGTGAAGAACCAACTGTCTGTTGTGACAGAAGGGAACGAGGAAAGTACAGACACAGATCCAGGTAAAATGTATGTGCCGCGTCATATTTTCTCAGGGAATAAGAGGCAAGGTGATGTACTAAGATTGAGAAGGGAACGTTTGAAGGGTCAGAGGTTTGAAAAGAAAAATGGAAATTTGAAGTAAAAGTGTTCCAAGGTAGTGTGTGGGACCTGGTTAGGGTAAGAGGGCAAAAGCACATCTTAATTTCAGGGTGACTGGCATGTGAAGTAGAGAATGACAGGAGAGAATGAAAGACGTTAATGCACCTGTACATCCTGTGTTCCATGATTTTAACATCTGCCTTGTATCAGCCAGGGGTCTCCAGAAAAACAGAGCCACTGGGAAGAGATAGATGATACAGATAAAGATATGGATAAAGATACAGATATGGATACAGATATGGATATAGATACAAGTATCTATATCTGGGATATAGATATGGGTAGTATAGATATTTATTTATTATAAGCTATTGGCTTACATGATTATGAGACTGAGGACCCTCATGATCTGCTGTCTGAAGCTGGAGACCCAGGAAAGCCAGTGATGAGAGCTGGAGAGTTGACGGTGTAGCTTCTAGATGGAGTCTGATGGCCTGCGAATCAGGAGCATGGAGAGCAGGAGATGGATGTCCCAGCTCTGCAGCCAGGCACAGAGGGAGCAAATCCAGCCTTCCTCCACCTTTTTGTTCGATCAGGCCCTCAATGGATTGGGTCATGCCCTTCGGCATGGGAGAGGGCCATCTGCTTTAGGCAGTCCTCCAATTCAAATGTTAACCTCTTCCAGAAACATACTACAGACACACTGAGAAATAATGTTCAGTCATATATATGAGCATCTCGTGCCCCAGTTGACACATAATTTAACCTTCTGGTGCCTTGCGCAGCCCCCAGAAGGATCCAGCCACTATTATGGTGTATTGTCTAGTGATCACACCACCTTCCAGAGCATCTAACATTTGTTTTTATTCACTTCTAGACTTCAGCTCGCTTTTGAAGCAGCACTTGTAGAACATTTTAGAGGAACTGGGAAATAATAGAGCTTTCATGATGGGTTAATGTAGGTCTTCTCAGTTACCCTCTTAAGTATTGGGAGGAGGCTTAAAATAAAACCCTTTAGATTATATTAATGCACCACTAGGTTAAAGCTATCTCTATTTAGGTAGTTACAAGTTTAAATCAGCTTAAATCCTTATTTCTGTATCATTAGACAACTCCATCTTACTCTGGCTTTTAATTCCATGGCCAATTAACACAAGAAATGGTATGAGTTCTCCAAGCTGTGTAATGAGCTCTGAACTGGAATCCTGGCTTTGCCACTAAGCAGCTGTGAGATTTGGGGCAAATTAGTTAAATGTAAATGCACTATACCTTTTCTTATCTGTAAAATGGGAGTGTTGAGGTATACCTTGGCATATTGTATTTATAAAAGATTAGAAAAAATATATTTTAAATTCTATATTAGTACCAAGTAACAGATACTTCACAATATTTTTTCCTTATAAAAAAAGAATAAATCCTGATATAAGGGGGTAATATTTTTTAAAAAGTCAGGAAAAAAAAGTATTTTCTCTGCAAGAAAAAAGAAATACCTTGTTTATCCCGGAGAGAGGAGAATAATGGCAGCTGAGTTATCATGAAGTAAAGGGAATAGATTCTTCCTCTGTTCTTCTGGAAACGAGACCAAGAACAGGAGAGCTAAAGTTCTGAGGAGATAAATTTAGGCTTAATCTGGTGATTAGCCAAAAGATAATAGACATCGGCTGAGACTCTGGATGGTAACTGAATCTAGCTAGAATTTAATAACATCATCATTTGTTTGATGTTTTGTGTTTGGTTTATTCATTGTTACTGTTAAGTTTGCATTTCATTTATTGTAAGTGATTCTTATTTTTTATTTAAGATGGCAATTGATTTTTTTTCAAGTGGAATCTTTATAGTAGAAGTGTCTGTTAAAAGAAAAATATTAAATAATAATATTTTGTATATATAACAAACATCCTTCAGGTGATGCAGAAATGGCTGATTGTTGGGAAATACTGGCTCCATAAAGGAGCTGTCTGCCTACTCTTAGACCTCTTCCAACTCTCAGCTACTATGACTGTACATTCGTAGGGGAAGCAGATGCAATGCTTGAGAACTTGATGGCAGCAGTTCTCAAGGACAGATGTACAACTCTCCTAGTGTATTTTGAAATTTTATAGGGTGTATTTTTGTTTGTCCCAAGAGTTGGGCATAGTGATCAATATAAAGGGCTGGGGATGCTACATGTTCTGTGTTGTCAGGGACAGTCCCTCATGCAAAGAATTATTTTACATCCCATATGATTTTCAAAGGTCTTGCTGTATAGTCATTAATAAGTTGCTTATTACGATTATATACATACACATAGTATGCTTTGCATGGTTTTAAAATAAAGATAATTGTCCAGGGATGCATTTACCTTGTATAGTAGAAAAGATTTTTGTTGTTTTTAGAATGTTACCAAGACTGTTATCCACTGAGAAATAGTCAACAGTAATAACATTGTGATATTTGAGTTGTTATAACACACTTGGATCAGCCTATATTTGTAGCTCTTACATTGCTGGTGGATCTATGATTCTGGCAACATCTCACAATTTGTTAAGTCTTCTAGAGTGTTCATGTGTTAGTAATTATATATAA